>NC_133659.1:269316133-269616133 GCF_037893015.1 Macrotis lagotis | reverse complement strand
TCACCAAATGATATTGTATTCTTCTTAGAGAATCTTGGAGAGTCAAATGAAAAATAATTGAAACAATATTTTTAGGAAAGTAGAAGCATATAAAATAAATTTACCAATAAAAAAACCAAACAAACAAACAAAAAACCAGACCTGCTTCATAATACCAGTAAGGAACACCTAGGTAGCATAACTAAAAAGTTCTGAGTTTGGGGTCAGGAACATTCATCATTTTTAGTTTAAATCTGGCCTCAGACCCACTTAAAAACTGTGACACTGGACTAGTTATTTAATTCTATTTGCCTCAGTTTCTTCATCTATAAAATGAATTGGAGATAATAAAACCATTCCAGAATTTTTTGACAAGATCCAAAAGGGGGTCACTAATTGCTTTAAAATACTGAGCAGGGGCGGTTAGGTGGCGTAGTGGATAAAACACCAGCCTTGGAGTCAGGAGTACCTGAGTTCAAATCCGGTCTCAGACACTTAATAATTACCTAGCTGTGTGGCCTTGGTCAAGCCACTTAACCCCATTTGCCTTGCAAAAACCTAAAAAAAATACAAAAAAAAATACTGAGCAGCAGTGACAAAATATTAAAATATTGCCAATAAAACTCATATATAAAATTTCAGTGTTAATAAGTCTAGATTAGATAAAAGTTTGGTAAAATTCCACTTCCAAGACATTCAGAAATTATATAACCACACATCTACAAAACAAAATAAAGGTAGACTAAATCATTTTAGAGATAATAATTGCTCATATTTGGATTGTGTTACTATTATAAGCCATGACAATCTTCCCAATGACATAAAAAGATACAGCATCTTAACTAGTAAGCCTACTTTAGGGTTATTTTTATAGGTCTGGAATAAAATAGTAGCAAACTTTAAACAGAAGAACAAAACACAATAATCTCAAAGGAAGAAATGAAAAAAGAGATTAAAGAGAAGTTAGTTGCTACAAAGTAGTAATAATCAAAATTGGTGCTAGTTAAAAATAGACACATTTGCATGTATATAGTTGAAAAACTTGTCTATAAATAAAATCGCTGGAGTTTGAATTAGAAAGGAAACATTTTTAACTTGGGAAAAATAACTATGCAGCCAGTTTCTCTGATCAATTCATATACATTGTCCCAAAAATCATATTGCAATTTTAAGCTTATGATACAATTACTGGGCATATGCCACAAAGAGATCAATGAATTAGAAAAAAGGATTCATACACAAATGTATGTTTTATATATACATATTTATATTTATGTACATGTACATGTGTGTGTGTGAGTATACATATTGACTAGTTGTAATATACTATGTACAGAACACTCAGCATTTTTGTGACTTCATGAATTGTTTTGATTTAATTAGTTGCATTATTTTCACTTTCACATTGGCAACCACGATTTCTTTATGAGGCAGAGACAAAAAATGAGAGGCATGATATGCATGTTTGTGAAGCCCCCAAAGCATAATGCAAGTCCTTTGGGTTTATACCCAAGTATGTAAAGTCAGTAATGTGACTTAGTGAGAAAGTAAAGGTGTTAGATATACTTCATGCCAGAAAATCTGCAGCTGTCAGCTCCTATTTTGGTGTTAAGAAAAGCGACAATTCACTGTTTAGCACAGTGTTGTCAAAGCCCCATTGCTGTAGTAGAAGATAAGATTCAGCTTTTTAAAAGTTTGAGTTTTAAGAATTTTATTTTATATTCTATAGATTTTATGTATTATAAAAATTGAATAATGTCTGATATCAATGCTTTGTTATTTCTTTTTCTAAATTGAAATAGCACCAAAGATCACAGAATTCTGGGGAATTTATAGCAAGAAAAATGCTTTACAGATGACCAATTTTATTTTGTAAACCATATTTTATGTGTTATTTCATGATTACTGCATTAGAAAAAGTACACATTATCAGAATTATGTTTTTTTATAAAGAATTGTATTCAGAAAAATATATTTTCAGGCAACTGTAGTAAATGATTTCATTTTTTTGGTGTTCACAAGAACCTAACCCCCTATTTCCCAGAGGTTCATTGTATTAATATTCGTTTTTTTTCCTTTTAAGAATGTTGCCCCCCATTAAATTGTTGTATTTATTGTATAATTTTGTTTTTGAGATATTTTTCAATCATGTTGGACTCTTCCTGACTCCAGTTGGAATTTTCTTGGCAAAGAAAGTAGAGCAATTTGTGACTTCCTTCTCCATTCATTATTAAATTGAAAAACTCAGGCAAACAGGATGAATTGACTATCCTTAGGATCACACAACTAGTAAATATCTGAAGCTGCATTTTGACTCAGGAAGATGAATCTTCCTGATTCCAAGACTAATGTTCTATCCATTGTGCTACAGACACAAACACACACACACACACACACACATATATAGATGTGTGTATATATGTGGTTATACAAATATATATATATATATGAGTTTATGTAGGTATATATATATATAGATATATGAATATAAATTATCTATATATGTTTGTGTGTGTATATACATGTTATAGAAAAAACTAGGAAATGATTAAATGCATTATGATATATGAATATGAGAATATTGTCATGCCAAAAGAAGACAAAAAGTGCATATTCTGAAAAATTTTAGACAACCTGTAATAATTCATGTGCATTAAAGTGAACAGAAAGAAAAAAGTTATTTTTAATAATGGCAACAATATTTTGAAGAAAAATAACTGTAAAGACCCAAGAATTATGATTGCTATAATGATATATTATAACTCCAAAAGACAAAAAAGACTCAAATTTTCTACCTCTTAGCTGAGAAGTAATATACTAAAGATATAAGAAAAACAAACATGGTTTCTGTTATGGCCAATGTATAAATTTTCTTTGTGTGATGTTGGTGCAATAATAATACTGAAAAAGGTAATAAAAAAGAAAAAATCAATGAATCATAATAAACTAACTTTTACTTCAGGCTTTATTACAAAGCACTTTGCATATATTATATCACTTGATCCTCAAAGCAATCATCTGTGAGGTAAGTGCAATGATACTCTTTTGTAGATGAAGAAACTAAATCTGAAAAAGGCTAAAGAACTTGCACGGGATTACAAAACTAATAATTTAACTTTCATTAGTTTTTTAAAATTCATTGTCTTCACCCTACCAATCCCCTCCAATTATGATTTGAATGAAAGAAAAAAGTTTACCCTCTCTTGCAACATGTATACTTAAGGACAACTTTCTTCATTAGCTAGATAAATGCAGCCTACTCATTCCTCTGCATATATATAGGACATATATGTCCTATATATGTATATATGCATATACACATGTGCATGTAACAAGGGCTTTTGTTTTCGTTTGTTATATAACACAGAGACATTAACACTATGTAACATGTGTATGTACATGGTTTTTTGTATATATATATTATATATGTATAATATATATATATGCATATATATGGGAATGTGTCTATTCACCCAAACTATATCTATACATATATAGATGTAGTGTGAGTATATTTGTGTGTATACAAAATTCTGCATTCTGAATCCTTCAGGTCTTTATAAGGAGGCAGAATATTGTAAGTTTCTGAAGCAAGATTCAACCCAAGGTCTTTCCTTCTCTAAGTTCAATACTCTATTACTATACAATCTTCAAATTAAAAGTTAAATTCTAGACATAGACAAGAGAGTAAGGTTGGATAGAACTTGCCTTAGCAATTTACTATTTTTCTGTTATGGTAAATGTTGTATGTTTATTTTTATTTCAAAGCTATATGTGGTAGACATTCAGAGTTCTGCATCAGTATTCTTTTTCTGGTATCTTTTGGATATGTACATCTTTATCATCTTCATAACTTTTTTAAAGAAAGAGAAAAGCGTAAAGAAATATTCATTGCTACACTATAAATATAGTTCTACTATAGGCAAAGATGAAGAATTTGTGCTTTATAGGATGTGAGGATGATGAAAATAGTTTGAGGAAAAGTAGACACCACATTTTCTTATGGCAATAAGTCAAGGTGAAGAAACTCTCTGATTTCAGCTCACTTAAAAATCAAGAGAGAAGCCATAAACATAATATTATGACTAAACATAAGTAAAATACATTAGTACTGAAGCTTCCCTTGCTTCATACTTAGAGAAATTAATTCATCTACTCATCGGCAATTTAATATCAGAAGATATATTTGAAGTTGGGAGGTTTTCCTATCTTCAAGAGATGCACTCAATCTGCTGTGCCATGAAGCCTATCAATTTTGTAGTCATACAACAAAAGAATTCTCTAATGAAGGACTGCCCTCATCTTTCAAACCTTTGCTTCTCTATTCTCATTTCTTTAGTCTCACAATCAGTCATTTTATAAAAATAATGTATTGTGCCTCAAATTGATTTTCCTTTTCATCATAGGAGAAACCATTACTCTGATGGGTTGAAAAGATTGTCCCTCATGAGCTTCAATTTTCTCATTCAGAAATATTTTGCATTGTGCCTTGCTGTCAGTCATATTTTTAAAATAGTAATTTCCTATCAATTTTTACCTCTCCTCTCAAGTGATTTTTATGGCATCTGAGATTTATGGGACAGCACCTGTTTGCCAGAGTAAAGCATCCATTTTGAAAACTGTTTATGAATTTGAGATCCATTTCAATGTCATTCAAACCATGATTACTCTCAGTGCTATTGAGTCGAAGCTGAAAAAAGTTGTGACTTTAGAAGTGATTCTCAGCATATCATATGCAAGTGAACACAGAATACTGAAAGAAAATATAAATACCTAAATCAGATAGTCATACAAAAGGAAGCCAGAAATTTTTAAGATCTAAAATAAGGTAAAAGAGTATCAATGAAATACAGAATTTCAAAGTAGAAATGGAGTCCAGAGTTGTATTCATACCTGAAATAGAAATTCATTCTACACCATCAACCAATCTTTATTTAATGACATCCAGTGAGCAGGAAAGGCCCCTCCTTCCAAAGAAAAATCATTCCCCTTTTGGACTTCTAATTTTGAGGGTATTTTTACTTACATCAAACCAAGAATCACCTCTTTGCAAGTTCTAACTATTCTTCCTAGTTTTTGTTTTGCTTATTTTCCTTCTAGGGCAAAGTAAAATCAATATAATTTTTGTTCTATCTAAGTCATTCAGATACAGTATTAGGAAAAGTTTTTATTATCAGAATTAATGTTTTTTTATATACGATTATATTCAGAAAAGGATATTTTCAGGTAACACTAGTAAAAAGATTATATTTTTGGTGTCTTCCCCAAATATACCTGCCACCATAGTCTTTGCTTCTTTGGATTTCTAATTTTCTCAGACTCCTTTGAAGGAAAAGGGCCCACTAACCCATTCTCCTACCTGGAAGTTATGGTGTCTGCTTGTATAAAGCAGTGAATTGATGGATCATCTAAATGAACTTGAGCAGGACCTTGGGCTAGTGCTTCACTCTTCTGCTTTGTTTTTCTTTCAAAGATAATAGGTGATCAAATACTGATCATTAGTGAAGGAATTGTCAAGCCAATATAATCTAAGGCACTTTTAGGACATTTCTAATTAAATCAATCAGATCCTGATTTGATTTTTTCTCATATTATTAATTTGAATGATACTTGATTTAATTCTGTTTGTTTTTAACATAAAATTAATAATTTACAAATGGTATATCATTTTGATTAGAAATAAGCTAGATTATATCTGACTAATTGATACCTCATTCAGAATTAACTGGAAGAAGAAAATTTTGCAAATATATCCATTTCAGTGAAGATAATCATTGCAAGGAGGATGAACCCAAGTCATATATTGTCTTGCTGGAAGACACAGATGGAATCTATTCCAGGGTGGCCATGCCCTTCACAAAGAAAAGAAGACTCTCACAGGAGATCCCATGGGCTTCTCTGGGATTGGTATGTGACAGCAATGATGCCTCTCTCCACTACTCCAGCTTCAGGAATCTAAGTACAATTCTCTTTCAGTCATCCAAGAGCAATGGAGGCCATTGCCAATTCCTTTGCAATATTCACCTCTCAGGACCAATTGACCCATGTTCAATTGTTGTTCACATGGAACCCTTCTCCAATTCAGTCTTCAAAGTGAATATATATATTTACTTGAATGCATTTTTGGTTTAAATTTTGCTTTAATGTAGGCTAGCCTTCCTACCCCCAAAAAGGTGTCAAAAGTTTTAATAAATATAGATTTGATACTTTTCTATGACAAGTTCTTTCTGAGGGTTGCCTGGACATAATTGAAAGTTAATTGAATGGGGGGGGGGCGGAGCCAAGATGGCAGCAAGAGAAGAGACTCTCCTAATTTCTCTCTCCAAAATATTTCAAAATTCTTAAAATTAGGACACTAATTAAATTTTTGAGAGTCAGAACCCATAGAAAGAAGCAGTGAGGCAATTCTCCAGCCTAAGGTAACATGAAAAATAGTGGAAAAACTCTGTTCCATGGGGTTAGAGGGGTGGCCCCTACCAGAATGAAGAAACTTCAGCCTCCTGGGAACAGCCCCAAGGCACATGGGAGCCATGGCCCCAAGCAGCAGAAGCAGTAGAACCAAGCACAACTTGGAAGATCAGCAGGGAGACTTCTGCCAGAATGAGTGAAAAGCCCAGGCCCTGAGCATGGTCTTGGCACTCAGAACACTCGGCCAGCAGCCCAGATGCAGGAAACAGAAGCAGGGAGATGGAGCCAGCAAGTAGGATTCTCTAGGCAACTGCACCCTGAGTTCTCAGTCCACTGAAGATAAGGGAGGGGAGGGAGACTTCTAAGATCTGTCCTCTGTCCATGGAACAGTACTTTCAGGCTCTGACCACATTCAGATCCTGATCAAAGTCTAGGCCCCCCTGTTGAACATCAGGGCCCCCCCACACCTCAGCCCCATGGCAGGGGGGGGCACTTATGGTCATTTACTGACCAGGAGGGAGGACAGAGCCTCACACAATGAGACCCTTGTGGGAGTGTCCCAAAAGCTCAGGAAGCACCCCAAAACCAAGCTCAGGCTGGGAAAATGAGCAAGCAGAAAAATAAGAGGAACACCATTGAGAAATATTTTGCATATGAGCCCAAGAAGGATCAAAATGCTCAATCTGAAGAAGAGGAAGCACAAGCTCCTGCATCCAAAGACTCCAAGAAAAACAGAAATTGGGCTCAGGCTATGACAGAGCTCAAAAAAGACTTTGAAAATCAAATGAGGGAGTTGGAAGAAAAACTGGGTAAATGAAAATGAAGTCAGCAGCTTAGTCAAGGAAATCCAAAAAATGCTGAAGAAAATAACATGCTAAAAACCAGCTTAGGTCAAATGGATAAAACAATTCAAAAAGTTATTGAGGAGAAGAATGCCTTAAAAAGCAAAATTGGCCAGATGGAAAAAGAGATAAGAAAACTCTCTGAGGAGAACAAATCCTTCAGTCAAAGAAAAGAATTCAGGGAGATTGATGAAATTACCAGAAATCAGGAATCAATACTTCAAAACCCCAAAAAATGAAAAATTAGAAGAAAATGTGAAATATCTCATTGAAAAAAACCACTGATAAGGAAAACAGATTTAGGAAACATAATTTAAAAATTATTGGAATACCTGAAAGTCATGATCAGGAAAAGAGCCTTGACATCATTTTCAAAGAATTACTACAGGAAAATTGCCCTGATATTCTAGAAGCAGAGGGCAAAATAGAAATAGAGAGAACCCACCAATCTCCCTGAGAAAGAGATCCCCAAAAAAACAACCCCTAGGAAGATTATAGCCAAGTTCCAGAACTCCCAAGTCAAAGAGAAAATACTACAAGCAGCCAGAAGGACACGGTTCAAATATCGTGGAGCTGCAGTCAGGATCACACAGGACTTAGCAGCAACTACATTGGAAGCTCTTAGGGCTTGGAATATAATATACCGGAAGGCAAAAGAGCTTAGAATGCACCCAAGAATGAACTACCCAGCAAGGCTGAATGTCCTCTTCCAGGGAAAAAGAAGATGGACTTTCAATGAACCAGGGAAATTTCAAATGTTCCTGTTGGAATGGCCAGAGCTGAACAGAAGGTTTCATCTTCAGACACAGGAATCAAATGAAGCATGGAGATTGGAGGAGAGGGGGAAAATATGAGGGAGAAAGAGATCCAAAACAAAACAACTCCCAGAAATGTTATACCCAAGTTCCAGAACCCCCAAGTCAAAGAAAAAATATACAAACAGCCAGAAGGACACACTTCAAATATTGTGGAGCTGCAGTCAGGATCACACAAGATTAAGAAGCAACTCCATAAGGTCTCATAGGGCTTTGGATACAATATTCTGGAAGGCAAAAAAATCTTGGAATGCAACTGAAAATCAACTACTTAGAAAAACTGAACATCCTCTTCCAGAGGAAAAGATAGATTTTCAATGAAACAGAGGAATTTCAAATTTTCCTGTTGAAATGACCAGAACTGAATAGAAAGTTTGACCTTCAAGTACAGGATTCAGGTGAAGCATAGAGAATGGAGGAGAACCATATATTATGAGGGACGTAAATGAGGATGAACTCCATGTATTCCTGCATAGAAAAATGATACTGAAAATAATCATATGGACCTTCTAATTTAATAGAGCATGAAGAAGGGTTTTTATATATGAAGCACAGGAGAAAGCTGAATTTGAAGATATAATATATTCTAAAAATGGACTCAATGGCTTAAAGGAAAATGTACAGGGAGTAAGAGAAAGGAGAGGTGGAATAGGTTAAGATATTTTATATATAAAGTTCTCACTTCAGCAGGCCATATACTAAAATTGGAATGATAGAGAGAACATTAGCATGGTCCCTATGCATGGATGACATGCAAATTCATGAAGCATTCCATATTTTTAACACAACATACCAAAACCTAGGGAATTCTCTCAAAATGGCTGTCAGGGGATATATTATATCTTTAAATGATTACATGAATAAATTAGAGAAAAAGAAAATCAACAAACTAAATATGCAACTAAAAAAAGTTAGAGAAAGGACAAATTAAAAACCCATTTAAATACCAAATTAGAAATTCCAAAAATTAAAGGAGAAATTAATAAAAGCAAAAGCAAAAAAAACTATTGAATTAATAAATAAAACAGAGATGACTTTATGAAATGACCAATAAAATTTGATAAACCTCTGATCAATCTGATTAAAAAGAAAGAAAACCAAATTGCTAGTATCATAAATGAAAATGGTGAACTAAACACTAATGAGTAGGAAATTAAAGTAATAATTCAGAATTATTTTGCCCAGCTCTATGCCAAAAAATTTGACAATCTAAGTGAAATAGATGAATATTTACAAAAATATAGAGGAGGAGATTAACTACTCAAGCAACCCTATCTCAGAAAAATATATTCAACAAGTCATCACTGAACTCCCTGAAAAAACATCTCCAGGGCCTGATGGATTCACAAATGAATTCTAGCAAAAATTTAAGAAACAATTGGTTCCAAATCTATAAAAACTCTTTTGAAAAATAGGTGAAGACAGAACTCTGCCTAACTCTTTCTATGACATCAATATGGTGCTGATACCTAAAGGAGGAAGATTTAAAACAGAGAAAGAAAATTATAGACCAATCTCCCTGATGAATATAGATGCAAAATTCTTAAATAAAACCTTAGCAGAATGATTACAACTAGTTATCACTAGGATAATTCATTTTGGCCAAGTAGAATTTATCCTAGGAATGCAGGGTTGGATCAATATTAGGAAAACTGTTAGTATAATTAATTATAATTATATAGTATATAATTATATAGTATATATAATTATATAGTATAATTAATTAATTATATCAATAATATCAAACCTATAAGAAATTATATGATTACCAAATTATATGATTATATGATATACTGAAAAATTTTTGAAAAAATATCGTACCCATTCCTACTAAAAACACTAGAGAATGTAGGAACAAATGGACTATTCCTTAGAATAATAAACAGTTTCTATCTGAAACCATCAACAAGCATTATATTCAATGGAGGGAAGCTAGAGACATTCCCAATAAGATAAGGGGTGAAACAAGGATGCCCATTATCACCACTACTATTCAATATTTTATTAGGAATGTTAGCTTCAGCAATAAGAGAAGAAAAAAAACTGAAGGAATTAGAATAGGGAAGGAGGAAACAAAACTCTCACTCTTTGCAGATGACATGATGGTTTATCTAGAAAATACCAAGAAATCCTCCAAAAAATTACAGGAAACAATTAGCAAGTTTAGCAAAGTTTAAAAGGAACCCTCACAAATCCTCAACTTTTCTATATATGACTAGCAAGATACATCAGGAAGAGCTAGAAAGAGAAATCCCATCCAAAGTAAACACAGACAATATAAAATATCTGGGAGTCTATTTGCCAAGGGAGACTCAGAAAAATTTTTTAAAACAATTACAAAACACTTCTAACACAAATAAAGTCAGATTTAAATAATTGGGCAAACATCAACTGCTCATGGATAGGTCAAGCTAATATGATAAAAATGACAATGCTACCAAATTACCTGTTTAGTGCCCTACCAATCAAAATTCCATAAAAATTACTGTAATGAGTTAGAAATAGTTGTAAGTAAACTCATGGAAAAAATAAAAAGTCAAGAATTTCTAGGGATTCAATGAAAAAATAGTGCAAAAGAAGGTGACTTAGAAAGTCCTACCAGATCTAAAATTACATTATAAAGCATCAGTTATCAAAACTGTCTGGTATTGGCTAAGAAAAAGAGTGGTGGACCAGTGAAACAGACTAGGTGCAATAGCAGGAAATGATTATAGTAATCTCCTGTTTGATAAACCCTGAGACCAGCTATTGGGATAAAAACTCCCTCATCAATAAGACATGCTGTGAAAATTGGAATTTAATACAGAAGAAACTTAGATTAGATCAACACCTCACACACTATGCCAAGATAAGATCCAAATGGTACAAGATTTAGACATAAAAAATAATATTATAAGCAAACTAGAAGATTAAGCAGTTGCTTACCTGTATGATCTATGGAAAGGGAATCAGTTTATGACCAAGGAAGAGATGGAGAACATCACTAAAAACAAACTGATTTTGATTACATTAAATTAAAAAGCATTTGCACAGACAAAACCACTGTAACCCATATCAAAAGAACTGTAGTAAACTGGGAAATAATTTTTACAACTAGTATTTCTGACATAGGAGTCATTTCTAAACTATACAGAGAACTGAGTCAATTTTTTAAAAAAGCCATTCCCCAATTGACAAATGGTCAAAGGATATGCAAAAGCAGTTCCCAGATGAGGAGATCAAAGCAATCCAGAGTCATATGAGAAATTCTAAATCATTACTTATTAGAGAAATACACCTTAAAGTTTATCTGAGGTAACACATCATACCTATCAGACTGGACAGTATGACCACAAAGGACAATGATCATTGGTGGAAGGGTTTTGGGAAATCTGGTACTCTAATGCATCATTGGTGGAGCTGCAAACTCATCTGACCTTTCTGGAGAGCTGTCTGAAACTATGTCCAAAGGGAAACAAAAATGTGCATACCCCTTGATCCAGTAATACCACTACTGGGTCTATATCCTCAAGAGATGAAGAAAAAGGGCAAAAACATCATTTGTACAAAAGTATTCATAGCATCCCTGTTTGTGATTCCAAAGAATTGGAAATCCAGTAAATGTCCTTCAACTGGAGAGTGGCTTAGCAAACTCTGGTATATTTATGTCATGGAATACTATTGTTCTATTAGAAACCAGGAGATACAGGAATTCAGGGAAGCCTAGAGGGAACTGCATTAACTGATACTGAGCAAGATGATCAGAACCAGAAAAACACTGTACACTAGAACAGCAACATGGGGTTGATAATCAGCCTTGATGGACATACTCTTTCCAACAATCAGGGACAATTTGGGGCTGTCTGCAATGGAGAATACCATCTGCATCCAGAGAAAGAACTGTGGAGTTTGAACAAAGACTAAGGACCATTACTTTTAATTTAGGAAAAAAAAAAACCCTGATATCTTATTGTTTGATCTTGTTACCGCTTATATTTTTATTCTTCCTTAAGGATATGATTTCTCTCTCATAACATTCAATTTGGATGAATATCTGCCATGGAAAGAATATAAAGACTGGCAAATTGCCTTCTGTGCAGAGGGTGGGGGAGGGAATTATAATTGGGGGGGAATTGTAAAACTCAAAATATATAAAATCTTTTAAAAAATAAGACCCAATTAAAATCTCATCTTCTATACAAGAAGCATTTCCTCTTATTTAAA
The DNA here is from genome assembly GCF_037893015.1 of Macrotis lagotis. Taxonomy (NCBI): domain Eukaryota; kingdom Metazoa; phylum Chordata; class Mammalia; order Peramelemorphia; family Peramelidae; genus Macrotis; species Macrotis lagotis. The sequence goes on along the minus strand of NC_133659.1, from coordinate 269,603,886 downwards.
AAAAAAGATACTTCATACAAAAGAGATTTTTTTTTTTGCAATTAGCTTTTTGCAATGGCATAGAAGGGGGAAGGTGAGGAGCAATGAGAGCACCTTCACTCTCATCAGAAATGGCTCAGAGAGGAAACTGCAAACACACTCAATAGGGTATAGACATCTAGAGTAAAAAGGAGAGAAGGAGGACAGGTAGAAGGGGGGGATGTGGGTGATAGAGGAAAGAGTAGATCATAGGAAAGAATAGTCAGATATAACACATTTTCTTTTTTTACTTTTTGCAAGGTGCTGACATTAGGTAACCTGTCTGCGACCATGGGTCAGATGGTTGCTGGGTCTCTGGGGTGGTATGTGGGCTTGGGGCCTCTTGGCCCCAGGGCCAGTGTTTTGTCTACTGTGCCACTTAGCTACCCTACAGCACATTTTAGAAGAGGGATAGAGTGAAAGGAAAGAGAAAATATAATATATGGTAGTGAGGAGGAATAGATGGAGGGAATTACAATCAACAACAATTATGTAAAAATATGGAAGTAACTTCTGTGATGGTCTTATGATAAAGATTATGATCCACCTGAGACAGAGTAGATGGTATCAGAACACAGACTGAAATACATTTTTTTCTCTTTCTTTTACTTTATTTCTCATGAGGTTATATATTTTTGTAGGGGAGGGGACATTATATTTACTCTTAAAAAAGAATATTTTACTATTTTTTAGTAAAGTCATATTAACCAAAAAAGAAAGAAAGAAGGGGGATGGGAATTCAGGGAAGCATGGAAGGATTTGCATGAACTGATACCGAGTGAGAAGAGCAGAACCAGAAAAACATTGTACACCCTAATAGCAACAGGGGGTGATCATCATCCTTCATAGACTTGCTTATTCCATCAGTGCAACAATCAGGGACAATTTGGGGTTATCTGTGATGGAGAATACCATGTGTATCCAGAGAAAGAATTGTGGAGTTTGAACAAAGGTCAAAGGCTATTACCTTCAATTTAGGGAAAAAACCCTCTATCTTATGTAATTTTGCTGTCTCTTACACTTTAGTTTTCTTCCTTAAGGATATAATTTTTCCTTCATCACATTCAACTTAGATCAATATATACCATGGAAGCAATGTAAAGACTAACAGACTGCCTTCTTTGGGGGGTGGGAGGAGGGAAGCAAGAATGGGGCAAATTTGTAAAACTCAAAATAAATAAAATCTTTCATTGGAAAAAAAAAACAAAAAAAAAAGTTAATTGAATTGTTCAAAGAGTCACGTCTATTATGCTTTATGTGAGAGGCAGATTTTGAATACTAATCTTCCTAATTCAATGGCTAGCTCTATCCACTATCCAGTAAGCACACATACACATACTCACAGTCACAGACATGCACGTGTGTGTGTGTGTGTGTGTGTGTGTGTGTGTGTATGTATGTGTATGATGCAGGGGAAGATGAAGAGAATTTGAATATAACAGGAAAGAATTTGGGTGGAGATGGAAATTGACTTGAAGTAGAGAATTATGATTGTAACAGATATGATTGTAATCTTGGGTGGGGACCCTCCCCATTCTTAAGTACCATTGTTTAATGTAAAATTTGTATAACTGATCTCCTTGGGCTTTATCCTCTACCTAATTCCCAATCCAGTATAGGGGAAGGGAGTTCACCTTTTGCCCTCTGGATGAGAGGCAAGACATAAAAACCTGGGTTGGACCCTAGTTCAAGGCCAGCTCAGTCTCCTCTGACCATGGCCCAGCCAAGGCTGCTTGGCTATTCTTTTATCTCTCTAGCCCTTCGTGTGTTTGTGTGTGTGTGTGTGTGTGTGTGTGTGTGTGTGTGTGTGTGTGTGTGTGTGTGTATGTATCTTATACATACATTCTTAGAAATTATTTAAGGTTACAATCCTTTGCTAGATTCATCACATTCACATATGTACAATCCATCATGAACAACTTGAATACACACATATTCATTGGTTTCATATATAACTAGAAAAGCATAAGTATATAAATTTAACTATTTCATTAACTGTACAAGCCTTTTTTAATGTCTACTTGAATATCAATGTGGGCAATATAGAATTGACAGCTTATAAAGTTAATCAATGTTTAATAAATTTTTTATATGAAATGGTAAGATACCTATGTCTTTCTCTGTCATAATGATACATTTCTTGAGAAAATTGCAAATTCTATCACTTCCCACTTCCTTCTACATCTTGCCATAAGATAGATAGAGAGAGAGAGAGAGAGAGAGAGAAGAGAGAGAGAGAGATTAATAGAACTTTCATTAAGCCCTTATTATGTTCCATACACTGTACTGATTGCTGGAATTAAAAATACAAGAAAACAAAGCATTTCATTACCCTGAAGGCTTTTACATTCAATGGAGGTAAATAGTATTTACTGAGGTTTACTGAAAATTTTAAAGGGATGGTGTTTTGGAAACCATCCCTGGTAAAACAGTGTAAATCATAAAGAGAAAGGAGAAAAAAATCATTTCAGTAAAACTAGAAATTATGTAAGCTATCTGACAATATATGTGATACTGCTTACTTGCAGTAGTCTATCATTGCAAAGCAGGAAGAGAGATGCACTTATCTATTTCTTTTTCCAGACAGAGCTTGAAATTAAATTACCCAGAATTCAATTTTGGGTTGTTAACCTTGTACTTCCCTGTACAACAATATCTATAAATTGTTATACTCAACATGTACATTATTTCGTTTTTCCTGCAAATGTTTACTTTATACTACATCAGTATTTATCAGTCTTTCTTGCATTGTTCATGTTCATCATTTCTTATGGAAGCATAATATTCCATTACATTTCTGTGTCAAAGTTTATCTGTTCCTCAATTGATGCACATTTATTTTTTCTTCATTTTTCTTAGCTACTATTGAATTTGCTAGTGAGAGAATTCTTGGACGATGGTGGAGTGGATCAGAAAACTTTTTACCCTCCAAGTTTCATTAAAACACAAACAAACCAAAAAAAAGTTAGCTGAGAGCATCTGAAATAAATCCAAGGTTAAATAGCTGTCTTCCTAAAACAATTTGAGAAGAACCGGGACCTCCAGGCATGAAGGTTATGCCTGAATGAAGTGGGAACATCTTCAGGATAAATCATCAGAATCAACAAAAAAGGAGTCCTGGGAACAATTGGGTTAAGAGGCAGCCTCAGTCAAGGAGATAGTACACACCTGGGGAATGCAGTAGTGAAGGACAGGGACCCTGTTGAGCACTTGCAAAAGAGTAGTCTCAGGTTTTACCTCTAAGGCAAGAGGGACAGCTGTGGTTTGAAACCACAGAGAGGGACCACAAGGAACAAGATCATTTGTGTGACAATGTGGTTTGGGAGAGAGGGAACTAGCTGTGAGTAAGCAATGGAGAGGAGAGTTCATGAGACAGATCTCAGAAAATAACAGTAAGAAGGACCTGATCCTTGGAGTACTTTCCTTATACCTCAGGACTACAATTTGATTGCATTAATATCTGCTAAAAATAAAACAAAACAAAACAACAATTGATTAATTAAAATGAAATAGCAATGAAAAAGAAGTCAACTGTAGATGGCTACTCTAAAGAAAAACTTAGGTTCATATTTAGAGCAAGATAATGGAGATAAAAGTCACTCCTTTTTCTTTTTTTTCTCCACATTTGTGTTTATTAAAAATAGACATCATAAACAAAACCTGTACCAAAAAACATTCTGATATTATGGAATTCCATAACAATATTCATGAAAGAAATTATCATCTGGGCCCCCCCTTTCTTCTGCCAAGACCATATCCTCATCCTCTTTCCTGACCTCGGCCTCTTCCTGCAACATTTTAGATTTCATTTTGGTTTCACATCCACAAGTAAAGTATCCAGAGATAAGCTGTCTGAGAGGAAGAAGTACCAAATTTTATTTCCTCTTATTCTCAGTGTTTTGAACCACACAGACTGTCTGTTCTTGATGATCATTTTCTCAACTTTAAGATGTATATTCATATTGATATCACATCTGTGATTGTTCCACACACTTCTGTTCCATTCTTCAATTCAGTGATTACAATTTCATGACTAAACTTCATCAAAAACCTCACCAGTTTCATCCTTCACAGTGCCATCAACCTTTCAGTATGTTAGACTGCAAAACCACGTCCACTAGGATGCTAACCAAGACACTCCTTTTTCAAAAGAGAAATGCCAAGTGATCCTAAGCAAAAAAAAAAAAAAAAAGAGTACTTGAAAGAACTCAAAAAAGACTTTAAAAATAAAATGAGAATGATCAACGAAACTTTTTTTTTTAGGATTTTTCAAGGCAAATGGGGTTAAGTGGCTTGCCCAAGGCCACCCAGCTAGGTAATTATTAAGTGTCTGAGACCAGATTTGAACCCAGGTACTCCCGATTCCAGGGCTGGTGTTTTATCCACTGTGCTACCTAGCTGCCCCAAAACTTTTTAAAAAAATAGAATAAATTCAAAAAATAAAGAAAATTATGAAAAGAAAGTCTACCAACTTGAAATAGAGAATCAAAAGCTTAAGACAGTAAATATCTTGAAAATAGAATTGAGCAAGGAGATGCTAATGATATTCTAAGAAACCAAGAAATCATAAAGCAAAATCAAAAGAAGTGGGGAAAAAAGAAGAAAAAGGAAACATCTCATCTCAAAAGTAATGAAGGAGAAATAATATAATAGTCAGACTACTTGAAATTTACTATAAAAAGGATCATGATACAGTATTACAAGAAATTATTGGGAGGAAATGCCCTGAAGTTATAGAACAAATAGACAAAGTAAAAATAGATAAAAGTACAACAATCACCACCTGATAAAGATCCCAGGAGAAAAAATTATAGGAATATCATAGCTCCATTTCAAATCTTCCATGTCAAAGATAAAATAATGGAAATAAGAATAAAAGAAAAACAATTTAAATATCATGGAGCTAAAATAAGTATTACAGAAGATCTAGCAATTACTAATTTGAAGAAACATAGGTACTGGATTAATATATTCCATGAACAAAGGATTTGAGGTTAAGATCAGGGTAATTTACCTAGCAAAGTTAAGTATAGGACATATATCAAACTTAAACATTTTCATAGTTTTTGAAAAATCCCAGAATTTCAGGAAAAATTTGACATATAACATGCAGAAGGAATAAAAGCTATGTATTAAATATCATTTATAAAAGACTCAGGGTAAAATTGTTTGCTTTTCATATGTTAAAATATTAGCAATAATCTTATGATTGACATAATTTCAGTAGTTTGAAAGAAAGACATGGTCTAAGCTGAGTAGAATGGAATGATTTAAACTTGATGACTACAGTAAAAGAAATAATTATCTCATACATATAAAGCATAAAAGGAACAATGATACAGAAGAAGGTAGTAGGGGGGAAGGTATATAATGTTGAAACATTACCCTCAATGATCTTTTATACACATATGCACACCTACATACATACACACACATAAACACATATGTGTGTATGCACATATTCATTTGTTCATATACATATGTGTCTATAATTATGTAAATGTCTTTTAAATTCAGAAAGAAATAAAGGCAAGAGGATAGGGTTGGAGAGAGATTAAGGGAAGGACATTTAAAGGGTTGGGGAGGTGAAGGAATAGGAAGACAAGATAATGAGTAGAAGTAAAGCAGAGAAGTGACAAAAGATAGGGTAAATAAGGTGAGATTGTGAGGAAAAATAGGAAAAGAAACAAGTAATTATAGATACAATAAAAGGCAGAAAGAATTTAGAATGTAAAAAAAAGCAGGGATAGCATTCATGATCTCAGGAAAAGTTGTTAAAAGAAACAATCAAAAAGGAAAAATAGAAAAAATTACAGAATACATCAGAAATATTGTTAAATATTGTGTTAAATCACTTAAAAAACCTACACAAATTGTATACCTGCCAAATATACACAGTTAACTATATGAACACAAACATAAAGCACTTTTTACGCATATAAACTTGTATATAATTATAGTATATTTATTGTTCATGGGTAGATATATTTTAAAATGACAGTTTTATCTGATATATTTATACAATGTCTGTTAAATTACTATTTTCAGCAAGAAGAAATAATTAAAATGTTCATTTGAAAGAACAAAAGTTCAGAAATTTCAAAAAATCAAGAGGAAAATGTTGTAAAGGAAGCAGATTCAGCAATATCCAAGCTTAACCTATGCTGTAAGGTCAAAGCATTGCTGGAGGATATTTCAATGATTTTAAATTAAATATTTTTGTATAAAAAATTTTATGAGGTCAGAATAAAAGGAATATAGAAAATTGGGAGGAAATGTTGATAGATAAACTCTCAGATAGGATGTGATTGAGTTAAAATGTTACTGTAGTATAGGAGCGACTTAGACTTAATGAAGGAAGATGCTGTCCACTTTCAGAGAAACATATGATAAGAGGAAATAAACATAGTACAGTCAGTCTTCCACATATATGTATGATTATATATGTGTATCTATATATTAGGTGTATAAATGCATGTGTGCATATACATACTTACATACATACATGCATATACACCTTTAATTGCAACCTCCTTTATGGTAGGAAGGAGGGAAAAAATAAATTAAAAAATGCACACTGGATAACAAAAGAAAATCAACAAAAAAGGAAATAAAAGCTGAGAAACTTTTAAAATAATGTATAGTGTTTATTATAAACAGTTTCTTGAAATAAAAAATTTATTTTTTATCTATTAAACCCTTTATTATATTTTGGTGTGTACATGACATTTTTTATTTCTCATTGTGTATTAAACTTTTTTTTGTTTTTTTTTTGCAAGGCAAATGGGATTAAGTGGCTTGTCCAAGGCCATACAGCTAGGTCATTATTATGTGTCTGAGGCTGAACTCAGGTACTCCTCACTCCAGGGCCAGTGCTCTATCCGCTGCACCACCTAGCCTCCCCTAAACTATATAATAGTAAAAAAAAATTATCAAAAATAGAAAAGAAGTTACTATCACCAATATTTATGTATATATGGCACCTTTCTTTTCATCTTTAACATCCTTGAGTTATAATGCATAGACATGGAATCTTTGAATTAAAATGTGAATATTTTAGTTGTTCTCTATAATTTGAAATTGTTTCAAAATGGATAAACCAATTCAAACTCAAAAATAGTGTATTACTATGCTTGTTTTAGTATAAAGCCTCCAATAGTGGTTCTTCTTAGTTTTTGTCATGTTTGCCAACTTGTAAAGTGTAAGGTGAAACCTCAGAGTTGTTTTGATATCCATTTATTTTTGAAGGACTATTTTGAAGTGTTTCATATGGTTAATAGTATGCAATTTATGTTTGGGGATATATATTTTATATAAATTGTCTTATTGGTTTTATGTAATTTTGAAAGGTCTCTGTATGCATTGATAATAATTATAATATAAGACAAAGCATTATTGATATGAGACAAAACTAAAAGAACTTTAAGAAAAAAGTTCAATTTATAGCATTTTTTTGTGATTAAGTCTTGTTGTTTTCTTACAATACCAAAACCAACAGAAATCATATGATTATCTCAATAGATGCAGAAGAGGCCTTTAATAAAACAACACATCCATTCCTGTTAAAAAAAAAACAACTAGAAAGCATACGAAAATAATGGAGTATTCTTTTTTTAGGTTTTTGCAAGGCAAATGGGGTTAAATGACTTGCCCAAGGCCACACAACTAGGTAATTATTGAGTGTCTGAGGTCAGATTTGAACTCAGGTACACCTGACTCCAGGGCTGGTGCTCTATCCACTGCTCCACCTAGCCATCCCTAAAAAAAATGGAGTATTCATAAAAAAATAAGTAGTATATATATATATATATATATATATATATATATATATATCTAAAATCATCAACAAATCATATATATATGCATATATATGTGCATATATATATATATATATACATATATATATATATATATATAAAATAGGGTGAAACTAAGAACATTTCCAATAAAATCAGGGGCAAATCAAGTATGGACATTATCTCCATTACTATTCAACATAGTATTAGATATGTTAGTTTTAGCAATGAGAGAAGAAAAAAAAATTGAAAGAAACAGAACTGACAATGAGGAAGCAAAGCTTTCACTCTAAAGAAAGTAATCTTAAAATATTGGAAAAGTCCCACATGTTCCAACATAGCCCTTTGCAATTATTTTTGTATTGATTGACAAAGAATTGGAAATCAAGAAAATGCCCATCAATTGGGTAATGGTTGATCAAATTATGATATATTAATGTTATGGAATACTACTGTTTTATTGGAAACCACAAATGGTCAGACTAGAGGAGTATGGAATGAATTACAGGATCTGATGCTGAGCAAAGGGAGGAGAACCCAGAAAACATTCTACACATTAACAACAACATTGTGAGTTGATCAGCATTTATAGTGCAGCTCCTCTCAGTAGTTCATAGCTCAGAGTTAGGACAACCCTGGGAGACCAACTATGGATAATGCTATGCGTATCAAGAGGAAAAAAAACAAACCAAAATAAAACAAAGAAAACCTTCATAATCTGAGGAACACTGCATTCACTTTATTTTTTTTTAAGGTTTTTGCAAGGCAAATGGGGTTAAGTGGCTTGCCCAAGGCCACACAGCTAGCTAATTATTAAGTGTCTGAGACCGGATTTGAACCCAGGTACTCCTGACTCCAGGGCCGGTGCTTTATCCACTGCACTACCGAGCCGTCCCCTGCGTTCACTTTATATTTAATATTTAATATTTATTTATTCTCATTTTGTACAAATAATGTTTTTCTGATGATTTTCTCTCTCTTAATTCTAATTTCTCCTAACAAAAATGTCTAATCTGTAAACATGTTTAACACAAATGTGTATGTGCAAAATTCACCTTACTTTTCACCATTGAGGGGAGGGGATTGGGAAGGGAGGATGGAAGGAAATTATATAACTTAAAATTTTGCTTATGCATATCAATGAATGCTGAAAAACTTCCATAACATGCATTTGCAAAAATAAAATATCAATAAAAAAGGCATCTGTCAAGTTGCTAAATTTGAATAGCAATGAGACTTATCAAAGTCTGTTTTTCTCAGTTATATCTCAAGACATCCTGAATGAAAACTACATGAAATAAAAGAATTTGTCTCAATTTTTTTAATTTTTTCTTTTTTTTCTTTTTAGTTTTGGCAAGACAATGGGGTTAAGTGGCTTTCCCAAGGCCACACAGCTGGGTAATTATTTAGTGTCTGAGGCTGAATTTGAATTCAGGTACTCCTGACTTCAGGGCCGGTGCTCTATCAATTATTTTTAAAAAGATAAAACAATAAAAAAAATTAGTCTCCAACCCCAAGATAGTTTGAGAAGTATAATTAATCAAAATTTGTATTATTTTGTACAGAGTATCCCCAAATAAGGGTATGATTTCTCACATAGATCGCATCATTTATGTGTCTGTCTATCTATCTATCTATCTATCTATCTATCTATCTATCTATCTGTCGGTAAGTATTCCATGATTTAACCCTATACTCTGCCATTCTGTAGATTCTGTGCATCAGATTGTCCCCCATGTTTAAAAAAGTATTCTTTCTTCAGTACTACCTGTTTAAAAAATTTATGTTCTTCGGGGTGGCTAGGTGGTGTAATGGATAAAGCACTGGCCCTGGAGTCAGGAGTACCTGGGTTCAAATCCTGTCTCAGACACTTAATAATTACCTAGCTGTGTGGCCTTGGCAAGCCACTTAACCCCTTTTGCCTTGCAAAAAACCTAAAAAAAAATAAAAAAATTTATGTTCCTTCAATGAGCAAGGACTGTAGTATCTATCTCTAACTTTTCCCTGAACCTCCACCCATTCCTGAGATAGTGATTACATCATTATTAATTTCATTATTTCTTAAAATTGCATCCTATCATGTTAATTTTACCATTACTTGTTCAATTATTTCCCAATTGAAAAAAGGTCAAGATTTCCCTCTGCATCTGGGCCTATCTCCAGTTGTCCTCACCTATGTCTTTTCACTGGATTCACACAAATCTAGAGGAGAATGTAAGACTGATGACTTTACATAGCTCTGTCTCGCTGAAATTCAATTTGCTTGCAAATCAAGACATCACCTTCCAATTTCACTGATATTCAGAAAATGGAGGATGAATAGCATAAATGATTATCCAAATGATGGGCATCCCCTTGAGTTTTTACAAATTTCATCACAGGGGCGGTTAGGTGATGCAGTGGATAGAGCACTGGCCCTGAAGTCGGGAGAACCTGAGTTCAAATTCGGTCCAGACACTTAATAATTAATTGGCTGTGTGACTTTGGGCAAGCCATTTAACCCCATTTGCCTTGCAAAAACCTAAAAAAAAAGAATACTACATTTTTCCCCTATACTTTCAAGTGTTTTTTTTTTGAAACAGGAATGGATGTTTTGTTTTGTTAAAGGCTTCTTGTTCAGCATCTATTGAGATAATCATATGATTTCTGTTGGTTTTGATATTGAGGTGTTCAATTATGTTGAGTGTTTCCTAATATTGAAACATCCCTACCTCCTTGATACCTCTTGCCTGATCAAGGTGTATTATTTTTGAAGTAACTTGCTCTAATCTCTTTGCCAAAATTTTATTTAAGATTTTTACAACAGTATTCATTAGGAGATTGGTCTATAATTTTATCTATTTTGATTCTTTCTGACAGATGACTTTAAACCCAATCATTCTGTTTCTTATTAATTGAACATTAATTCTTTCCAGTCCAAGCTGTATTTGCTCATTGTTTGGGTTTTGATGGCTTAAAGGGAGTATAAATAGCAATTGTTTTTGTTAAGATCAGAAATTCTGAGAGTCTTCCACTCCCAGATTGCTTCTTTTGCGAATGCAAACTAGGTCATTTTTTGCCTCAATTCCTACCTAGTCTTTAATTAGTAAGTGGGTATTATCACAGACAAACTGTGACCTGGGAAAGGCCATAGCTAAAAATGTCTCTCATTGTATCTGGAACCATCCCTATTCATCCTATCTTGTATTTTGTCATTAAACTCATGTGACTCTGGAGAAGAGAAAGACTGATGACTTTTGCAGAACTCTTCCTCATCTTAAAACAATTCATTTGAAATTCAAAACATCACCCTATAGATGTCATTCGTCCTCCTTAAAAATGAAGATTGAAGGGCGGCTAGGTGGTGCAGTGGATAGAGCACTGGACCTGGAGTAAGGAGTACCTGAGTTCAAATCTAGCCTCAGACACTTAATAATTACCTAGCTGTGTGGCCTTGAGCAAACCACTTAACCCCATTTGCCCTGCAAAAACCTAAAAAAAACCCCCAAGCAAACAAAAAAAAAAGAAAAGAAAGATTGAACAAAAATAACAAACAGATAGGTAGATGAATGAATCAAAGGATGGATTTTTTTTTCAGTATTGCAATTCAGGGGAATAGTACAATCTAAGAGTGGAATATAATGTCGAATTCAGTCTGGAAAGGACCTACAAAAAGTGGATTTAATCTTATTAAATAGTCACTGAAATAGATTAAACATTTAAATGACTTGATCAGCCCTATTCTAAAGGAAGATTACTTTGACAGTTGCACATGTGAGAAAACAGAAAGAGATGAAGTTAAAGAAAACTTGCTATCATGTCAATTCAAGAAGAGTAATAAAAACTTGAATTAGGGTATTGTCAATATGATTAAAAAGGAGGAAGGAGACCTCTGGCCAAGGTGGTAGAGAGAAGGCAGGCACTGATTCAAGTTTTTCTGACTTTTTCCTCAGAACTGACCTTAATCAAGCTTCTTAACAGATTTTGAAGTGGCATAACCGACAAAAGAACGGAGTGAAACATTTTCCAGTGAGATCTGTTAAAGGGGGAGCATGGGTGTGTCCAGGACAAAGACCCAGCGGCCTAGTGGCAAGGGAACAAGGGGGGCTTACCTGAGAACCTCAGCAGTGGGAACAGAAGACTATTATGTGCCTTATAGGCAGACAGGGACAGCTCCAGTCAGTGGACTGGGAGAATTCCAATGAAGCTGTGCAGGACATTCATTTAGTCAGTGTAGTGTCTGGTCTAGGCAGCCTAAACCTCAGGACCCCAGGGTTCCCAGAGGGGTACCTGGCATTCATGTGGAAGGACCTGCCATTTAAAAAGAAATAGCCCCAGGTGTTTGCAGCTTTGCCCAAAACTAGGATTGGGTGGTGGATTTCCCTTGCTCTGATTATCCAGAGAGAACTTCTGGCATTTCAGCCCAGATAGCCTAGCAAAGTAGTTGGATGATTTGGGATAGCCCCAATCAAGTCCCAGGCATAGAGATCCCCAATATATACTCTGCTGAGTTAGCTGCTGGTGTTCCTTACCCGTTGGTTCGCTGAGTAATTTCTTAGAGTTTCTAACTCCAATAAACAAAGTCTCTAGGCTTCTCAAGACTAAAGGTCTGTGAACAAACACTTCTTCAACACAAGAATAATAAATTTCAAAATGAAGAAAGGTCAATGAAAAGCAGGGTATATTGAATATTACCTGGGAGATAAGGTTACTAGCTCAGAAAAAAGAGGACAGAAGGGATGCCATATGAAGAGCTTCAGAAAAGAATAAGAATAGGTCTCCAGCCCAGAAAGACTACTTGGAAGAGATAAGAAAGGAGTAAAAATCAAATGGAAAAATTGGGGGGAAATGAAAGAAAATTAATATCATGCAACAAAAAAGTAATGGAAGTATTTTTTTAAAAAAATAAAATTGGACAAATGCAAAAAGGAAACAATTCCCTCAAAAATAAAATTGGACAAATGGAAAAATATAACAACTCATTTAAAAATAAATTGACATGGAAAAGGAAAGGTAAAAGCTAAAGGGAGAAATTTCCTCCACGATAGGAACCATTGAAAACTAAGGACTTCATAAAACAACAAAAACTTTTTAGTTAATACAAAACAAAGGAAAAATGAAGAATATAAGAAAATGTAGAATACCTCACTGGTAAAACAAGTGATCTGGAAAATAAATCCAGAAAAGACAATTTAAAAATCACATGACTATATGAAAGCCTTAATTTAAAAAAAAAAAAAGAGCCAGGGCTCAATTCTACAGGATACTGTTAAAGAGAACTTCCCTTGTATCCTGGAACCAGAAGGCAAAGTAGTCATTGAAAGATTTCATTGAGAAGGTCTTCTAGGGCAGAGATAAGATGGTAGTGTGAAGCTAACATACTCCCAGAACTTTTCCTTACACACAACACTAAATGAAGCCTCTACACAGATAGTAAATCTATAGATCCAACCAAAAAAAGACATAAGATTGAGACAACTTTTCTAATGGAAACAACATAGAGGATCATCAGTGAAAGCTTGTCTTTTCAGGGGTAAAGGGAGAAGTAAAGCCCAACTTGATGAGAAAGTGGGAAAACCAGGGAGCCTTTTAGTGAGTCTAGAGTACAAGAGCTTAACCACAGCACCAGTCCTGGCAGCTAGAGAGCAAGCCAGCAGGAAGGGTCCCAACCTCAGGCAAATTCTGAACCCTGAAAACACTAGGGCAAAAGACAGGACTGGATTGGGAACAAACCACTGCATGGGCAGGGCTTGAACATAAAGGAGGAAACAAAACTTTGCCAAAGGCAACACTTGGACTGTGTAGACAACATCTTGGGCAATGATAAGCCAGGGATCAGAACCCAGCCCCAGAAAAAAAGCTTGGGTCTATGCTTCCAGGAGCAGGGCACAAATAATCAAACTGAGCAAAAAAGCTATGAGTGTTAACCATAGAAAACTACAATGAAGAAAAAGATAACAAAAATGCCACCTTAGAAGAGGAAAGCAGTGAAAAATTGCTTTCACAGCAAGTCTCAAAGGAGTCTATGAATTGAACTCGAATCTAAAATCTCTTAGAATAGCTTTAAAAAGAATTTTTTAAAAAGAAGAAAAATGGAAAAAGGAAATGAGAATGATGCAGGAAAGTTATTAAAAATTGATTAACGAAATCAACACTTTTAAAAGTAAAAGTAGTGGGGTGGCTAGGTGGCACAATGGATAGAGCACTGTCCCTGGAGTCAGGAATACTTGAGTTCAAATCCGGGCTCAGATCCTTAATAATTACTTAGCTGTGTGGCCTTGGACAAGCCACTTAACCCCATTTGCCTTGCAAAAAAAAAAAACCTAAAAAAAAAAGTAACAGTAGCAAAATGGAAAAAAAAATGTAACTCTAACCAAAACATAAAATTGACCAATGGGAAAAGGAATACAACTCAGCAAAAAGTAAAAATAAATAACTGTTAAAGAAAACACAAAAGCTAACTGAAGAAAATAAAACCCTAAAAATTAGAATTGGAAAAATAGTAACCAATGAATCTATGAGGAACCAAAAATACATCAAATAAAGGAAAAAGACTGAAAATAGTGAAGAAAATATAAAGTACCATTTAGAAAAGAAAGAAACAGCTTGGAAAATCATCCATGAGAAACCATTTATAAATTGGTCAACCAGAAAGCCTAGATTAAAAAAAAAAGAACCTGGAAAATATCTTTCAGGAAATTAATCAGGGAAAACTGTTCAAATTTACTAGATCAAGATGACAAAATAGCCATTAAAAGAATACACAGAACTCCTCCAGAAAGAGACCTCAGGTTAAAAACTCCAAGGTCTATCATAACCAAATTCTAGTATTCTTAAATAAATGAGAAAATATTGCAAATAGCAAAAAAGAAACAATTTTAATACAAAAAAACATAATCAGACTTAACTCAGGACTTGTCAGTTTCAATGTTGAAGGACCAAAGGATCTGAAATACCTTATTTCTGAGGACATAGACCTTGGATTACAGCCTAAAGTTTATTACCCTGGTAGGAAAAATATGAATATTCAGCAAATAGAGAGTCTCCAAAATTTGCTGATAAAGAGACCAAGATTGAACAAAGAATTCAAACACCAAATGTAAGACTCAAAAGATGCATGAAAAGGTAAACAGGAAAGGGGAACAAAACCAAAAAAAATTATTAGTCAAGGTCATTAAATTGTATACAACCCTATGAGGCAGAATAACATTTGTAACTCTTGGGAATTGTACTTCTCTTAGGATCGTTAAAAATAGAGAATGTGACTATGTTTGGTTCTTGATCTTTTATTGCAGAACACCAAAATGACATCAGTATGTTTGAGACAAATAATCCAGGTAAAAAACTGGGTTATTTACTCTAAACTTATATGTCTCATGTTTCCTTTAACCTACTTTAATTTTGTTTTGTTCATAGATTGTCAGCACTTTCTATGATGAGGGAAATAAAGAATCAGTAATATTAACTGTAAATATGAAAGGGATGAACTCTTACATAAAACAGAAGTGGATAGCAGAATAGATTCAAAGTCAGAATCCTACAATATATTGTTTACAAGAAATTTGAAGCAGAGAAATACTGACAGGGTAAAGGCAAAAGACTGGAGCAAAATATAATTTTCTTCAGCTGAAGCAAAAAAACTAAAAATAAAACTAAAAATAAAAAAATAAAACTAAGAGGTGGTTCTATGAAAAAAAGTAATAAAATCAATAAATCTTTGGTTGATCTAAGGGGGAAAATTCTCATTATCAGAAATGAAAAGAATGAATTCACCACCAATGAGGAGTAAATTAAAATATATTTTAGGGCTATTTTACTAAAATGCACACCAATAAATTTGATGACCTGAGTGAAAGGGATGAATATTTTCAAAAATACCAACTCCTCAGATTAACAGAAGAGGAAAAATATACTGAAATTACCCCATTTCAGAAAATGAAAATGAAGAATCATCAAGAAACACCCTAAAAAAGTCTACTGGTCCAGGTAGATTTTAAATTGAATTGTACCAAACATTTAAGTGATGATTACTTACAATTTTCAATAAACTATTTTTAAAAATAAGGCACTTAATGACCAATACCTAAACCAGGAAGAAACAAAATAGACAAAGAAAGTTATAAATGAGCTTCCCTAATGAACAGTAATTAAAAAATTCTAAATAAAATCTTAGCAAATATATGACAGCATATTATCACTAGGGTAATACACCATACTAGGTATGATTCATATCAGGTATCAGGGATGATTCAATATTAGGAAAACACTCAACATAATTGAACATATCAATAAAAAACAACAAAAATTATATGATTATCTCAATGAATACAGAAAAATCCTTTGGCAAAATACCACATCCATTCTATTAAAAACACTAAAGTGCATAGGAATAAATGGAATTTTCCTTAAAATAATAAGAGGTACCTATCTAAAGCTAAGAACAAATATTAGATGAAATGGGAATAAACTAGGAACATTTCCAATAAGATCAGGGTTGAAACAAGGATGGTCATTATCAAAATTTCTATTCAATATTACATTAGAAATGTTAGCTTTAGCATCAAAACTAGAAATGAAGAAGCACAATTTTCACCTGAAAAAAAGACAGTTTTCACATGAAGAAATTAAAGCTATATATAATCTTATGAAAAATACTCCAAATAATTTCTGATTATATAAATGCAAATTAAAACAACTTTGAGGTTCCACCTCACATCTATCAAATTGGCTAACATGACAAAAAAGGTAAAGTAATCAATATTGGAGAGAATGCATGAGGGTTGGGACATTAATGCATTGTTGGTGGAGTTGTGAACTGCTCTGCCCATTCTGGTGAGCAATATGAAACTATTCCCAAAAAGCAGTAAAAATGATCTTACCCTTTGACCCAGCAATTCCATTAACAGGTCTTTGCAGATGATCTAAGGCTATACTTATAGGACATGAGAAAATCCTCTAAAAATTATTTGAAACAATTAACAAATTCAACAAAGTAGCAGAATATAAAATAAACCCATACAAATCATCAGCATTTAAAGAGATATATAAAAACAAAGTCTAGAGCAAGAGATAGAAAGTGAAATTAAATGTAAAGTCACTATAGACAACAACAAATACCTGAGAATCTACCTCTCAAGACAAACCCTGAAAATAGATAAACAGAATGACAAAGTACTGCTCACACACATAAAGCCACTTCTAAACAATGGGAAAAATGTTAATTGCTCATGATTAAGTCCAGCCAATAGAATAAAACTTAAATTTTTCCCACATTAAATTACTTATTCAGTGCCATACCAATCAAACTACCAAATTACTATTTTACATAACTAATAAAAATAGTAACAAAAATCATATGGAGCACCAAAATGTCAAGATCAAGGGAACTGATGACAAAAAAATGTAAAGGAAGGTGGTCTAGCTCTTCTAGATCTAAAAGTATGTTATAAAGTGACAGTCATCAAAACTACCTGGTGTTGGTTAAGAATAACAGTAATAAATCAGTGGATTTGGATAGGTTCAAAAGAAATAGTAAAGGACTACAGTAACCTACTGTTTAACAAACCCAAAGACAGTTTCTGGGATAAGAATTCACTAATTGACAAAAATTGATGACTAAAGAGGAAAATAGTATGGCAAAAACTAGTCAGAGACCCATATCTCACACCCTATACAAAAACAAGGCCAAAATAGGTACAGGATTTGGATAAATTAATAGTTTAAGAAATACTCTGTCAGATCTATGGAAAGGGAAGAAATTTATGACCAAGCAAGATATAGAGTACATTATAAATTGCTAAATCAATGATTTTGATTATATTAAGTTTAAAAAAGTTTTGTACTGATAAAACCAATGCTGCAAAAATTAGAAGGAAGCAGAAAACTAAGAAACAATTTTCACTGCTAGGTGTTTTAATAAAGGACTCATTTCTAAAATTTACAGTCAATTGCATCAAATTTATAAGGTTACAAGTCATTCCCCATTGATAAATGGCCAAAGGATATGAAAAGACAGTTTTCACATGAAGAAATTAAAGCTATATATAATCTTATGAAAAATGCTCCGAATAATTACTGATTATAGAAATGTAATTTAAAACAACCATGAGGTTCTACCTCACACTTATCAGATTGGCTAAAATGGCAAAAAGGTAAAACAATCAATACCGGAGAAAATGTGTGAGGATTGGGTCATTAATGCACTGTTGGTGGAGTTACAAACTGATCTAACCATTCTGGAGAGCAATATGGCATAATTCCCAAGAAGCAATAAAACTGATCATACACTTTGATACAGCAATTCTAATAGGCCTATAGCCAGAAGAAGCCATAAAAAAAAAGTCCCATGTGTTCCGAGATTTTCATAGCAGCCCTTTTTGTAGTGACAAAGAATTGGAAATTGAGGAAATGCCCATAAATTGAGGAATGACTGAAGAAGCTATGGTATATGAATGTTTTTGAATACTATTGTTCTATAAGAAACCATGAATGGTAAGACTCTTGAGAATCATGGAATGAATTACAGGATTTGCTTCTGAGCAAAGGGAGTACAACCAACAGAACATTCCACATGATCAACCTTGATGGATGCTGCTAATCTCAGTAGTCTAGAGAATTAGGACAATTGTATCTGACTAGCTAAGGACAATGCTATCCCCAGCGGGCGGGGGGGGGGGCATCAATCTAAAACAAATCAAACAACAAAATCTAACAAAAACCCCTCAGAATCTGAATGGACACTAGACTCAGTTTTTAAAAATTTCTCTTATGTATTTCTTTCCTACCTCATGGATTTCTCTCTTTTCCATAATACTAATTCTCATACAAAAATGACTAATCTGCAAACATGTTAAACATAAATATGTATGTGTAATAGTCACTTGACTGGGGGGGGGCTCAGATAAGAAGGTGGAAGAAAATAGTGTAACTTAAAAATATACCTATGCATGTGGATGAATGTTGAAAAACTTTCATAACATGTAAATAGAAAAATAAAATAGCAATTAAAAAAAGATTTTGCACTAATAAAACCAATGTTATCAATATTAGAAAGAAAACAGAAAGCTGAGAAACAATTTTCATAACTAGGGGCTCTGATAAAGGTCTTATTTCTAAAATATAAAGTGAATTGCATCGTTTGAAAGAATATAAGTCATTCATACTTGATAAATGGTCAAAGGATATGAATAGACAGTTATCAAATAAAGAAATTAAAACTATATATATATATATATATATATATATATATATAATCATATAAGGAAATACTCCACATCCTTACTGATTAGAGAAATGCAAATTATAACAATTATGTGGTTCCACTTCACATCTCTCAGATTGGTTAGGATGACAACAAAAAGGAAAAACCATCAATATTGGAGAAATTGTGTGAGGATTGGGACATTAATGCATTGTTGGGAGAGTTGTGAACTGATCCAGTCATTCTGGAGAGCAATATAGAACTATACCCCCCAAAAAATAAAACTGATCATACCCTTTGACCCTAAAATACCAATTCTAGACCTATATCCAGAAGAAATAATAAAAGATGGGAAAAGTCCCTCATGTTCCACAATATTCCTAACAGCTCTTTTCGTAGTAGCTAAGAATTGGAAATTGAGAGAATGTCCATCAATTGGGGAATGCTGAACAAAATATGGTATATTAATGTTATGGAATATTATTTTCTATTAAAAAACCATGAATGGTTGGACTCTAGAAAAGCATGGGATGCATTACAGAAACTGAAGCTAAGTAAAGGGAGTGGAACCAAGAGAACATTTTATACATTAAAAATAAAACATTGTGAATTGATCAACGTCGATCAACTTCTCAGAAGTTCAAAGAGCCAGGAAAACCCTAGAAGACCTGTTACGGACATTGTTATCCATATCCAGAGGAAGAAGCAAAGTTAAAAAAAAAGCTTCAGAATCTGAATGAACTTTTATAAAACTTTTAGAAACTTTTTAAAAAATTCTCGTATATTTAACTTACTATCTCATGGTTTTCTTTCTTTTCCCTTAATCCTAATTCCTCTTAGCAAAAAATGACTAATCTGTAAACATGTTAAACACAAATGTGTATGTACAATATTCACTAGACTACTGCTGAGGGAAGGGTGGTGGGAAGAGAGGGTGGGAAGAAATTATGTAACTTAAAGCCACACCTTTGTATGTAGATGAATGTTGAAATACTTTCATAACATGCAATTGGAAATATAAAATAAAATTTCAATAGGAAATCAAAAAGAAAGATTCCATTGATCACCTCCTGACAAGGATTCCAAAATGAAAACATCAAAGTATATTGTGATCAAACTCCAGAATTATCAGATCAAGGAGAAAATCCTGCAAACAGTCGGAAAGAAGAAATTCAAATAGTGATAAGACACAGTCAGGATTACATCAGACCTGACTGCATTAACATCAAAGGATTGATAATCCTGAAATATGATATTCCAGAGAATGGGAGTTCAGATGACAAACAAGAATTAACTATCTAGCAAGACTGAGCTTTCTCTTTCAGGGGAAAAGATGGACTTTCAAGAAAAGAGAAAACTTTCAGACTTTAGTCATGAAAAGCCCAGAGCTGAAGATATTTGGCCTTGAATCAGGAGATTCAAGAGACACATGAAAAGATAAACTATTTTTCTATAAAAAAAATTAAACTAATTACACCTTCACCTGGGAAAATTCTCATAGCTCTTGATAAATGTAACTCAATTTGAGAAAATTATGATGTTTGTCTTTTGTTCTCAAAGAAGACCATGACATCAGGAGAGGTACTCTCACTCTTTGCAGATGATATGATGGTATATGTAGAGAACCCTAGATAATCATATTTAAAATTTCTTTAAATAATGAACAACTTTAGTCAAGTTGCAGGATATAAAATGAATCCACATAAATCATCAATATTTGGAATCCCTGTCAGGAGGAAACAGAAGCAAGAGATAGAAAAAAATCCATTTAAAATAGTTGTTGGCAACATAAAACACTTTGAGATCTCACCTGCCAAGGAAGACATTGAAATTATATGAAAACTATTATAAAGCACTTTTCACACAAATAAAATCAGATCACAATAAATGGGCAAATTTCAATTATATTAGGTCAAGCTAATTTAATAAAATGACAACTATACCTACATTAAATTACTTATTCAGCATCAAACAAATAAAATGTCCCAAAGTTTACTTTATTGAGGAAAAATAGTAGCTAAATTCATATGGAGGAATAAAAGGTCAAGAATATCAAGAGAATTAATGAAAACTACAAAAGAATAAGGTCTAGTTTATGCTATGAAATTATGCTACAAAGCAACAGGCATCAATACTGTTTGGCAATGGCTAAGAAATAGTATAATAGAACAGTGGAATAAATTAAGTGCAAAAGAAAGAGCAGTAAATAACTATAGTAATCTATCAATTAATAAATTCAATGATTCCAGCATCTGGAACAAAAACTCACTCTTCGATTTAAATAAACTACTGGGGAAAACTGGAATAAAATGTGGTAGAAAACAGCGTTGACCAACACATCACACCCTCTATCAATATAAGATCAAAATAGGTACAGAATTTAGAAATAAAAGATAATATCATGTCAATTAGGATAACAAGGAATAGTTTGCCTATCAGATTTATTGAAAGGGGAATAGTTAATGATTCAAAGAAGAGATAGAGTACATGTTTTAAAAAAATTTGATAATTTTGAATACATCAAATTAAAGGTTTTTGCCCAAAGAAAACCTCTGCAACCAAGATTAAAAGGAATGCATTAAATTGGGAAATAAATTTTGCAACTAGTGTTTCTGAGAAAGGACTCAGTTCTAAAATATATAGAGAACTGAGATTAAATTTAATAATAAAAATATAATTCACCTATTGGTAACTGATCAAAGGATAATGAAAGGCAGTTCTCAGTGGAAGAAATCAAAACTGTCTATAGTCATATGAAAAATTGCTCTAAATTATTATTGATTAGAGAAATGCAAATTAAAATATCTTTGACATAACACCTCACACTTCTGAGATTGATCAATAAGACTGAAAAGTAAAATGACCAATGTTGGAAGGGATGTAGGAAAACTGGGACACTAAAGCATTATTGGCGAAGTTGTGAAATGATGCAACATTTCTGATGAACCATTTGTTATTATGCTCAAAGGGCAAAAAAATTATGCATATCCTTTGATACAGAAAAATCACCACTGTTTCTATAACCTGAAGAGATCATGGAAAAATTGGGAAAAGCCAATATTTATAAAATATTCTTAGCAACTCTTTCTGTAGTAGCAAAGAATTGGAAATGGAGAGGATGTCCACTAATGAGGGAATGTCTATACATATTGTGAAATATGTTTGTGATGGAAGACCATAGTTCTTTAAGAAATCATGAGGCACAGTATTTCCAAAAAGCCTGGAAACACTTGCATGAATTGATACTGAGGGAAATGAGCAGAACCAGAAGAATATTAAACACACCAACAACACAGTTAAATGATCAACTATGACGCATTTGTTCATTTCAGCAGTATAATAGTCAAAGATGATTTTAAAAGACTTGGATTGGAAAATATCATCCATATCCAGAGAAGGAACTGTGGAGGTTAACTGAAGATCAAAGTTTATTATCTTAAATTTTTGAAAGTTATCTTGTGTATTATATAATTTTTTCCTCTCTATTGTATTATTTCTTCCAATTGGATTTGATTCTTCTCTCACAATATGATCAATATGGATCAATGTTTAACATAGGTATTAATATAGAGTCTACATTAGATTTCTCTCTATCAGGGGAATGGGGGAGGGTAAGTAGGGAAGAAGAAAAATGTAAAATTCAATACCTTGCAAAAATGATTTGCAAAAATCTACTGTTGCATGTAGTTGGAAAAACAAAAGATCAAGCAGAATATTAAAAATAATAAAGGAGGGAGATGGAACAAATATTGTAGAGATTGAGCAAGCCTGGTCAATTGATTAAAAATGGAAGATAAAGAAAAGGGAAAATCAAATTATGACTCAGAATTTTAGAACCTAGGTTACTGGTGGAATGGTAGTGCCATCAACTTCAGTAAGAAATCTGGAAGGAGCAACAGGCTAGGGAGGAAAGATAATAGATTTATTGTATGAACATAATTACTGATAAATCAACAATCAGATCATAAAACTTATGTCAAAACCCCAGTTTCTTTTTTTGACTTATTAAAATAATTTATTAGGACTAATTTGATATTCATCTTGATTCATTTTAGCCAATTTTGTTGAATTAAATTTATTTCAATGAACATTTATCCAGTATATACAAAGTACTCTGAGTACACATATTTACAAAAAATCCTTGCCCACAAAAGGCTTATAGTCTACTGGAAATGGGGGAGTTGTAGGAACAATAATTCTAAGGACTCTCTCCAATGGAATGGATTAGCTTTTCTTAACACCCTCCTTCATTGGATTAGACTAATTTGTTTTCTTCAAAAGTAAATTACTATAAGTGGAACAAGTTAGGTTTACAAGGCAAGTAGTAAGTAACTAAACTAAATTATTGTTTGATAAATGCAAAGGCTCTAGTTTCTGGTTTAGGAACTTATTTTTTTAACAAAAACTAATTGGAAAACTGGAAAATAGTTTGACAAAGACTAGGTGAAATGGAACATCTTATACCCTATGCAAAGATAAGGTCAAAATGGGTACATGATTACAACAGAAAGTGTGATACCATAAGACAATTAGAAGAGCAAAGAATTAGATCTATGGAGAGAATTAATTACCAAAGAAGAGATTGAGAACATAATGAATTGTGAAATAGATCATTTTGATTACATTAAATTGAAAATTTTTACACAAGCAAAAACAATACTATAAAGAGTAGAAGGAAAACAGAAAATAATTTTCGCTGCCAGTGCCATTCCTGTCTTGATTGAAACAGGTAGTTATTTTTTTATATTTTTCAAGGCAAAGGGGCTAAGTGGCTTGCCCAAGGCCACATAGCTAGGTAATTATTAAGTGTCTGAGGTTGGATTTGAATCCAGGTACTTCTGACTCCAAGGCCAGTGCTCTATTCACTGTGCCACCTAGCTGCCCCCAAAACAGGTAGTTTTTAGATAAAGAAATTGAAGTTGTCTATTCATATGAAAAATTTCTCTCACTATTAATTAGAGAAAAACAAATTGAAGTTATTATGTACCACCTCACACCTATTAGACTGGTTAATATGACAGAAAAAGGAAATAAAACATGTTGGAGGGGATGAAGAAAAACTGGAACAATAATACATTGTTGGTAGACTTGTGAAATCCAACCATTGTGGAGAAGAATTTGAAATTATGTCAAAAAGGGCTATAAAACTCTTCATAACCTTTGAATCAGCAATATCTCTAATAGCTCTATATACCAAAGAGATCACAAAAAAGAGAAAAACACAGCTACTCCTAAGCAATGATAAAAGATAAAATAGATATACAATGTGCAAGAGAAGATGAATAGATGTAGATCCTAGAAAGTATTGTCAAGGGTAGCAGATAGTTGATATAGTGAATAGAATAGGGAATTTGAAATCAGAAAACATTTGAGTCTTGTATGAGTTTTTGTGACCCCTTTTGGGATTTTCTTAGCCAAGAAGAAGTGGTTTTATATTTCATTTTACAACTCATTTTACAACTGAGGAAACTGAGACAAACAAGTTTAAAAGATTTGCTGAGTCAAATTTTTTACTCAGGGAATCTTCTTGACTCAAGAACTGTCATTCTATCCAAAGAACAACCTAGCAGCCCAGGAGTGAGAAAAACCTGATTCAAAAACCATCTTAGACTAGCTGTTTCTGTCTCTTTTTTTTGTCTCAGCTACATACCAGGGATATATAGTTCCTTCACATAGTTATTGTAAGGATCTTATGAGATAAACTATGTAAAACTATAACATGCAAAACTTGTAGTCCTATATAAATGTTACTCATAGTTCTTGTTTATTGTGGTTGCCATTGCTTTTGTTGAGATTATTATTGTTCTGGTGATATTTCCCATCAGGGTTGGAAGTTAGAGTTTAATCTTCATTTCACTCTTATCCTATCATTTAAAAATCAAATAAAGGTGACAATACTAGTCAAAAGGGTAAGAATTATCATTTGGTACTCATTTACCTCTAAGTAATTAACTATTAAAGTGGACAGTTATGGCACTTGTAAACTCATATTTAATAACTTTGCTACTTGCAAAAGGTTAGTCATAAAAGAAAAAATATGGCACACTAACATTGTACATGGAAAGAATAGCTCAATTTATACTTAGTTTTTTTTCTGTGAAATAACCCACAAAGGTAAGAAATTTAGAAGGGGCTTCTTTGATAAAGTAATTTTCCATCCTTTTGTGGATATTTTGGCATCATATACTGCATTCAAAAAAATAACAAAAGAGAGAAAAGTTTCTGTTCAATGATAATTGAATTTAAAAGTATGATTTTTATCCCAAACTATAGCTAATTTAGTGAAATGCCTTCAATTTAAAAAATGGAGCTAACATTTAGAAGGACAAAGACATGGGAAACCATTATTTTATTAATTGCTTTAGATATGAGTTTAATATTACCATATAATTAGATATGCTACAGAACTAATTAATTCAAGTTTTTATCTTGGATTTATTTTGCAAGAATGTGTCTCAGAGAAGGCCAACCTTGAATCTCACAAAATCACTCCTCTAATTTCCTTCTATATTAATCATTATCATGTTGTTCATCCTACCCCCATATTATTACTGTCCCCTATAGAGGAAGAAGTTATACTTGAGTTCATTGCCCTTTAGTCATTTGTAGACTAGTGAAGACATTTGTTTTAGGCACATGTATTTGGAATTGGCAGTACATTAGAGGAAATATAAAATAATTCCTTCATTTTAAAGGTCAAGAAATGGAGATAAGAGGAGTCTTGCCTAGTCACACAGGTAGAAAGTGGAAGAATGGTTAAGTATTTTTTTTTACCACAAACATATCCAATGTTTTGATGACAACAGACTACATTTTTCAATAGTCCATTCTGTCTTTATCTAAGCATGACTCAATGACTTCACTGATAGCACAAACCCTTTCACAACTATGATTTTCCATCAAACACAGTATACTATTTAATAAAGTCTGATATGCACCAGAGATCAAATGTTATGATCTTGACAGTTCTCGGGAAATGGTGGTGAGAGAGTAGAGACTGAATCATAAGAAGGAAAATCCATTCTCAGAAGGAAGTATGAAAAAAGCAAGGTGGAAAACCTAGGTCAATAAATCATTGGAATGAAAAAAGTAAATTTAAATAATAATTTCATTCTATGATTAAAGCATAATAATTAAGATGAGTAGTTCCTAAAAAAGAGGGGGAAGGGAAAATAAATTTACATGATAACATTAATTTAAAAGGATAAAAATTTATACAAAATAGATTTGCAGTTTCATATGCAATGATCTTTTTCATTATCTAGTGTTATAGAAATGTTTGCTTTATTCTCTCAAGTAAAAATTAAATGAATAAAAAGTTTTTACAAAGACTCTTGCTGACCATTGTACCCTTGCTTCTCTTGAATTTAAAGATACTTGATTTAACTAGACTTTTTATGTGAATTGACATGGCTCGAGAGTATAGAATAAAGATTAGGCCATCTTAATCAGGGTTACATGGCAATTCATACTATAGTCAACTCTTTACATCTAAAATTGTACTACTAGACTTTTATAAGTTGGAGGAGGGGGACAAGTGATTGGCACAATGGATAGAGCATCGACCCTGGAGTCAGGAAGACCTGAGTTCAAATCTGGTTTTAGACCCTTAATAATTGCCTTGCTATGTGACTTTGGGCAAGTCACTTAACCCCATTGTCTAAAGTAAACTAAACTAAACTAAAATAAAATAAAAATAAAAGTTGGAGAGAGATTAAAAATGAGAGGGGAGAATAAGAATCACATATCTAGCAAATTTCTGCATATGTACAGAGTTTTACACATTTTGTAAAAATTATTATTTTGAAGGGGCTTTCCAAATGTATCATCCTCAGCATTGAAGAGGACCACACCAACCATCCAAATTACAGGAGGTGTAAGTTACACAAATATGTTTATTATAGCGAGCAGTATGTTGTGCAAGACATCCTTCCCCTTGCCTTCACCATGATCCTTCCCTCCAAGCACCTGTTTTATAGGAAATAGGGCTATTGGAGATGGTCTGACTGCTATGGGGAGTCTCTTGGACTTCAGTTCCTTCAGTATCAGCAAGACACTACAGCACACCATCAATGCCAGGAAAACACTGGCCTGTGTGATCAAGTGACAGACTATGACTTCCAGATACATCCTAATCTGTCTCTCAAATTCTAAAGGTTAGCATGGTCTTTCCTCTAAAAACTTCCATCTTTGAATTGTGAACTAATCATTAGAATACTACAATTGACAACAGCATTAATACTAGGAAGTCAGCTTGCCAGTCATTGCTCTACTATTAGTTCATTCCCAAGAGTTCAATCGCAACAGATGCCACTAGAACCACAAGAACCTGGAGTGAGGGGGAGTGGACATCCTATTCCAGGTTAACACTACCCTTTCCAAAGGAAACAGAACTCGTCCTGGGTCTCCTATAGGGATTGGTTGCTTTACCACACTGGATAACTTGCAAAGTCATCTCTTTGCCATTCTGATATCAATAATCTAAACCCAACTCTTTTTCAATCAGTTTAAAGCAATGGAGGCTGTTGTCAATCCCCTTCCAAAGGCTGGTGATTTTAACTTCAATTCACATGGAATCCTTCTCCATTTCAGTCTTCAAAGTTCTCTTTGGAATATTTGCTACTACCAGCATTATCTGCACCTGCAACAGTTCCATCCAAACTGGCACCTTAGACTTCCAGGACCACCTCCAACTCATCCTGGCCTAGTGCCCAAGGAGAATCAAAGGTTCACACCTTCATCTACCTATGCTTCCTTGCTCTAACATCATCTATTTTTGAGGATGGCTGATTTACCCAGTGAGGTTTTACATATTTCTAAGTAAATTTTGACTTCCATGCCTACTGTCCTGCTGTATATTGGTGAGATAGTTGAACAGATGAAGATGAGTGGGCAAGGAAGATTAGATATTCTATTCTTATCTGATCTAGAAAGGTAAATAAAAGAGGGAAAAGTAGAAGTAAAGACCAACTCCACCTGTGAGAGGTCACTCCCCCCAAAAAAGATTAGAACTCAAAATTAATAAGAAAAGTTAAAGAAAAACTCAAACAATAGAATGCTGCTATGCTAATAAGAAAGAGGATGACAGGAAAAATGTGAAACTCTGGAGGGGAACATAAATTGATCTCCAGTTGAAAAACATTTCTTGAAAGGACTCAAATCAAATAGAGGGACTTCTGGCCAAGATGGCAAAGAGAAGCCAGGAATCTTTTAAGCCTTCCTTGGTTTACCTCAGAACCAACATTAACCATGTCTCTTAACAGATTTTAGACCAACAGAACCCACAAAAGAAGAGAATGGAACATCTCCCACCAAAGTTTGTCACTGGGGAACTTTGTGGGTTCCCAGGCCAAAGAACAGAGACTCAGTGCAGGGCAGTGGGGCAAGAAGGAGGCTAACCTGAAACCCTTGGCTGTGGGAGCAGATGATTTAGCAGTTCAGGCTGTGTGATGGGCTTTGTGATAGAGTTTTGCATGTGGATATAACTCCAATACAGGTACCCAGGATCCCCATTCAGCATTGATGGTCTGGACAGCTGAACTCAGATGGTAACCCCCCTGGCATTTTTAGTCAAGAGTCCCTCACATTCCCTAGAGGGTGGGCTGATATTTCTGTTCAACAGCTCAGACGTGGGCCCAGGAGATTACACCTTCCCCCAATGACCCAGATTATGGTTGACTAACTTCCCCCACTGATATTATAGAGAGAACCCCTGATGTTTTTAGCCTGGACAACCTAGCCCAGTGACTGGACTGCCTGAAGGACAACCCAGAGACTTCCCCAGGTAGCAGCAGCCCTGTCATCAGCCCAGGGATGGGACAACTGACATGTCCAGTGCAGAAGATCCAGAGAAGGGGCAGTTAGGTGGCACAGTAGATAGAGCACCAACCCTGGAGTCAGGGCTACCTGAGTTCAAATCTGCCCTCAGACACTTAATAATTACCTAGCTGTCTGGCCTTAGGCAAGTCACTTAACCCCATTGCCTTGCAAAACTAAAAAAAAAAAAAAAAATAAGAAGATGAAGATCCAGAGAGAGCCCCTGGTATTCCTTACTAGTCTGCCATTAAAGAACTTCCTGGAGTTCCTATCATCAGTGGTCCCAGGTCAATAAACAAGTTTCTAGGGCTCTCAGCACTAAAAATTTGTGAGTAAGTCCCTTCCCAACAGAAGAACCTTGAAAGAGGTAAAAATCCCAAAATGAATAATAAAGGTCAAAGATAAACACTGTCCATTGTACCTTGGAGATAAAGATATTAGCTCTGAAAAGGAGGGTAGATGAAGTAATACATATGAAGCTTCATCAGATAATATGAATTAGTCTCCAACCCAGAAACATATCTTAGAAGAGCTCAGAAAAAATTTTTAAAAATCAAATGGACATATTGGAAAAATAAATGCAAGAGAAAATTAATATCTTGTAACAAAAAGTGACAGAAGAAAACAAATCCTTTTTTAAAGGTTTTATTCATTTAAGGCAATGGGGTTAAGTGACTTGACCAAGGTCACACAGCTAGGCTATTTTTTAAGTGTCTGAGGCCAGATTTGAACTCCAGTCCTCTTGATCCAGGGCCAGTGCTCCATCCACTGCACTACCTAGCTAGACTCAGCAAATTTTAAAAAATAGGACAATTAGACAAGGATAACAGGTCTTTTAAAAGTAGAATTGACCAAATGGAAAAGGAGATGTAATAGCAAACAGAGGAAAATACCTTCTTAAAAATGGAATAGGACAAATGGAAGTTAATGATTTTTTTGATAAGTCAAGAAAGAGTTTTTAAAAAGGGTTTTTTTAAAAATAAAAATGGAAGAAAATGTAAAATATCTCATTACTAAAACAACTGACCTGTAAATTGATCTAGGAAAGATAATTGAGGAATCACTGTATTACTAAAAAGTACGATAAAAAAGAGCCTGGGGACTTCCAGCCAAGATGGCGGAGAGAAGACAGGCACAGTTCTAAAGCCTCCTGATCTCTTCCCCATCTATCACATGAAACAAACCTCTTAAAAGAAATCAGACCCACAAAACCCAGAAAGAAAAGCCAGGAGAAAGAACATCTACCTCAGGATTTGTCTCCCACAGCAGCATTGGCCGAATTCAGGGTGGGTGATTCTGGGCTCCGAGGGAGGATCAGCCCGGGATCAGCCAGATTAACAGCTGAATTGGAACCAGGAGTCTGAGGGCCTGAGAGTCAGACCTGCTGGATCAGTGGTGGGGCTGGACAAAAGGGGCTTGGATCCACGGGGAAGCAGAGGAGCTGGTGTTGGTGCTGTCCCCCTGGAACTTGGGGAGCAGGCTGGGGTGAGAGTTCTGGTGCAGGAGAGCTGTGGACACCATCTCTGGGCACCTCCATTGCATAGAGGACTCTTCCCAAACAAATGCAAACTAATTCTGCCTCAGGCCCAGGTGTGTGAGCAGGAGAAAGAACCCAGCTGAGGAATGACCTCAGACCAAGGTAAAGCCCAGCATTGATTGAAGGCAAAAGAATTCAATAGTTCCAACTCCTCCCTTTGGGCAAAGGGAGAAGGCCTCTCAACCAAGGTCACAGACACTCCAGAGAGGGCAACCAGCACCGCCTACTGGCCAGCCAGAGAAACTGCACTCAGTAAAGCCTTTAGCGATCCCAAGCCCAAGTGAACCAGCCCCCCCAACTCAAGGTCTTAGCATAATGAAGAAGCGTCAGCAGAAAGGTGGATCCATAGAAAAATTCCTGGAAAGGAAAGACCCCAACTCAGAGAGACCTGGAACCTCTGAGGAGAATACAATCTGGTCTCCAGCACAGAAAGACTTCCTTGAAGAAATAAGGAAGGATCTTAAAAATTTGGGAGAGACAATTAATACCTTGCAACAAGAAAACAAAACCTTAGAAAGTACAATTGAACAAACATAAAAGGAGAATAAATCTCTCAGATCATCAATTGGACAATTACACAATGGGAATAATTCTCTCAGATCCTCAAAAGAGCAAATGCAAAAAGAAATTAATTCTCTCAAAACCTCAATTGGTCAAATGGAAAGCTCTTTCAAAATTCGAATTGACCTATTGGAAAAGGAGTTGCAAAAGGTTAATGAAGAAACCCCCCCCAAAAAAAAAAATAATGGAGTCTATAGAAACTAATGACTCCATGGGACAGCAAGAATCAGTTAAACAAAATCAAAAAACAGAAAAAAAAATAGAAGCAAATGTAAAATACCTCATCAACAAAACCACTGACCTTGAGAATAGATTGAGAAGGGGCAACCTGAAAATTATAGGACTTCCTGAAAACATTGAAGAGAAAAAAAGCCTGGACTTAATATTACAGGATCTAGTGATGGAAAACTGCCATGATATCATGGAATCGGAGGGCAAAGTAGTTATGGAAAAAGTACATCGATCCCCACCAGAAAAAGATCCTAAAATGAAAACACCAAGGAATGTTGTGGCCAAACTGCAGAACTATCAGATAAAAGAGAAAATCCTGCAAGTAGCTGGAAAGAAACAATTTAAATATCAAGGAGCCACAGTAAGGATCACACAGGATCTGGCTGCATCAACTTTAAGGGATCAAAGGGCCTTTAATGAGATATTTTGAAGAGCATGGGAGCTTGGAATGCAGCCAAGAATCTACTTTCTTGCAAAGCTGAGCCTTCGCTTCCAGGGAAATGATGAACACTTAACGAAATGGAAGACTTCCAAAAATTTCTGATGAAAAGACCAGAGCTAAACAGAAAATTTGGACATTAAACAGGAGGTTCAAGAGACACATGAAAAGGTAAAAAAAAGGGGGGGCAGCAGTAAAAGGAAAAAAATGCAATCCAGTAATTTGAAACCGGCTATATCCCAGCATGGGGGGGAAAATATTCTCATAAATCTTGAGAATTGTAACTCTAACAGAGAGAATACACCTAGACAGAAATGATGGACAATCATGACCTAACCATGAGTCTGCTATCTAATGGGATGTAACTGGCTTTATCCCCACTTGGGAGAAAGACTCATAACTCTCAGGAATTTTGACTCTATCCAATAGAATATACAGAACTAGAAGGGACAGACACTCAGAATTTTCTATGACTTAGAAAGAATGATCTAAAAAAATCCACTACTGCCCTAAAAAGGGGGACAGGAAAGAGATGGGAGGAGGGAGGGGATTGAATGGAGTAAATCTCATTACACTAAGAGGTACAAAAAACCTATGGTAATAGTGGGGAAGAAGGGAGCAGAGGAGAAACACCTGAATCTTCTTCTCATTAAAGTCAACCTACACATACTCAGTTAACTTATAAAACATCCAACCTTTCAAGTATTAAAAGGGGAAAAGGGGAGGGGGGACGGAGGAAGGGAAGGGGACTGGGGGAAATAAGGGGAAATAACAAAAGGAAGGGAAGGGAAAAAGGGGAAAAAGGGAAAGGGGAGAGAAAGGAGAGTGTGTGATATAGGAGGGCAAGAACACTGAAGGGGGTGGTTTTCAGAAACAAAAGACTGGGGAATATGGATAAAAGGAGGGGAAAGGGGGAAAAAATAAAAACAGAGGGAAGATAGCATGGAGGGCAATAAAGAATTAGTAATTATAACCTTGAATGTGAATGGGATGAACTCTCTCTTAAAACGTAAGCAAATAGCAGAGTGGATTAAAAACCAGAATCCTACAATATGCTGCTTACAAGAAACTCATTTGAAGCAGAGAGATACATATAGAGTAAAGGTAAAAGGTTGGAGCAAAATATATTTTGCTTCAGCTGAAGTAAAAAAAAAGCAGGGGGTAGCAATGCTCATCTCAGACAAAGCAGCAGCAAAATACATAGCGTTAAAAGAGATAAGGAAGGAAACTTTATCCTCCTAAAAGGTACCATAGACAATAAAGTCATTTCAATATTGAATATATATGCACCCAGTGGGACAGCACCCAAATTCTTAGAGGAGAAGCTGAAAGAATTACAGGAAGACATAGAGAGCAAAACTCTACTAATGGGAGATCTCAACCTACCACTATCAGATCTAGATAAATCGAATCATAAAACAAACAAGAAAGAAATTAGGGAAGTAAATAGATTGTTAGAAAAATTAGATATGGTAGACTTATGGAGGAAACTGAATGATAGAAAGGAATATACCTTTTTCTCTTCAGTACATGGAACTTATACAAAAATTGACTATGTACTAGGACATAAAAACCTAATGATCCACTCCCGAGAGGCAGAAATAGTGAATACATCTTTCTCAGATCACAATGCAATAAAAGTCATATGCAATACTGGGAAAGGAGATATAGACCCAGAACAAATTGGAAATGGAATAACCTCATTTTAAAAAAATGAGTGGACCAAAAAACAAATTATAGAAAGAATTAACCATTTTATCCCAGATAATGATAATAATGAAACAACATACCAAAACCTATGGGATTCATTCAAAGCAACTCTCAGGGGATATATTATACCTTTAAAATGCTTATATGAATAAATTGGAGAAAGAGGAAATCAATGAACTAAACATGCAACTAAAAAAATTAGAGGAAGAACAAATCAAAAATCCCCAATTAAGTACCAAATTAAAAATTCTAAAAATTAAAGGAGAAATTAATAAAATTGAAAGCAAAAAAACTATTGAATTAATAAATAAAACCAAAACTTGGTATTATGAAAAAAACAATAAAATTGATAAACCTCTGGTCAATTTGATTAAAAAAATAAAGAAAACCAAATTTCTAGTATCATAAATGAAAAAGGTGAACTCACCACCAATGAGGAGGAAATTAAAGTAATAATTCCAAATTATTTTGCCCAACTCTATGCCAATAAATTTGATAATCTAAGTGAAATGGATTAATATTTATAAAAATATGTTGCCCAGGATAAATGAAGAAGAGATTAAATACCTAAACAACCCTATCTCAGAAAAAAGAAATTCATCAAGCCATTACTGAACTCCCTAAAAAAAATCTCCAGGGCCTGATGGATTCACAAGTGAATTCTACCAGACATTTAAGGAACAATTGGTTCCAATCCTATATAAACTCTTTGGAAAAATAGGGAAAGATGGAACTCTGCCTAACTCTTTCTATGAAACCAATATGGTACTGTTACCTAAACCAGGAAGAGTTAAAACAGAGAAAGAAAATTATAGACCTATTTCCCTGATGAATATAGATGCAAAAATCCTAAATAAAATCTTAGCAAAATGATTACAACAAGTCATCACTAGGATAATACATTATGATCAAGTAGGATTTATTCCAGAAATGCAGGGTTGGTTCAATATTAGGAAAACTGTTAGTATACTCAATTATATCAACAACAAACCTATCAGAAGTCATACGATCATATCAATAGTTGCTGAAAAAGCTTTTGACAAAATACAGCATCCATTCCTATTAAAAACACTAGAGAGTGAAGGAATAAAAGGACTGTTCCTTAAAATAATTAGCATATCTATCTGAAACCATCAACAAGCATTATATTCAATGGGGAGAGGCTAGAGGCATTCCCAATAAGATCAGGGGTGAAACAAGGGTGCCCATTATCACCACTATTATTCAATATTGTATTAGAAATGTTAGCATGAGCAATTAGAGAAGAAAAAGAAATTAAAGGAATTAGAATTGGGAAGGAACAGACAATACTTTCACTCTTTGCAGATGACATGATGGTCTACCTAGAGAATCCCAAGAAATCATCTAAAAAACTACTGGAAACAAATATCAATTTTAGCAAAGTTGCAGGTTATAAAATAAACTCTCATAAATCCTCAACTTTTCTATATATGTCTAGCAAGAAACAGCAGGATGAGCTAGAAAGAGAAATTCCATTCAAAGTAACCTCAGACAATATAAAATATTTGGGAGTCTATTTGCCAAGACTAACTCCGAAGCTTTTTGAAAACACTTACAAAACACTTCTCACACAAATTAAATTAGATTTAAATAACTGTGCAAATATCAACTGCCCATGGATAGGTAGAGCTAATATAATAAAATGACAATTCTACCAAAACTAAACTATCTGTTTAGTGCCCTACCAATCAAAATTTCAAAAAATTACTTTAACGAGTTAGAAAAAATTGTAAGTAAATTCATATGGAGAAATAAAAAGTCAAGAATTGCCAGGAGCTTAATGAAAAAAGTGCAAAAGTATGTGGCTCAGCCCTACCTGATTTAAAATTATATTATAAAGCATCAGTCATCAAAACTGTTTGGTATTGGCTAAGAAATAGAGTGGTGGACCAGTGGAATAGACTAAGTGTAAAAGCAGGAGCTGATTTTAGTAATAAGCTGTTTGATAAACCCAAAGAGTCTGGCCATTGGGATAAAAACTCCCTCTTTGATAAAAATTGCTGGGAAAATTGGAAGTTAGTATGGAAGAAACTTAGATTAGACCAACACCTCACACCCTTTTCCAAGATAAGATCCAAATGGTTACAGTATATAGACATAAAAAAAAACAATACTATAAGCAAATTAGAAGAGCAAGGACTAGTCTACCTGTCAGATCTATGGAAAGGGGAACAGTTTATGACTAAGGAAGAGTTGGAGAACATCACCAAAAACCAATTAGATGATTTTGATTACATTAGATTAAAAAGCTTTTGCGCAGATAAAACCAATGTAACCAAGATCAAAAGAAATGTAGTAAATTGGGAAACAATCTTTACAACTAATGATTCTGACAAAGGACTCATTTCTTAAATATACAGAGAACTGAGTCATATTTTTAAAATAAAAAGCCATTTCCCCAATTGACAAATGGTCAAAAGATATGCAAAGGCAATTTACAGATGAGGAGATCAAAGTAATCCATAGCCATATGAAAAAATGCTATAAATCATTAATTATTAGAGAAATGCAAATTAAAGCTTCTCTGAGGTATTTCCTCACACCTCTCAGATTGGCCAGTATGACCAGGAAGGATAATGATCATTGTTGGAAGGGATGTGGGAAATCTGGGACACTACTACACTGTTGGTGGTGCTGTGAACTCATCCAACCCTTCTGGAGAGCTATTTGGAACTATGCCCAAAGGGCAATAAAAATGTGCATACCCTTTGATGACCCAGCAATACCACTACTGGGTCTATACCCTGAAGAGATGAGGAAAAAGGGTAAAAACATTACTTGTACAAAAATATTTATAGCAGCCCTGTTTGTGTTGGCAAAGAATTGGAAATTCAGGAAATGTCCTTCAATTAGGGAATGGCTTATTAAACTGTGGTATATGTATATCACGGAACACTATTGTTCTATTAGAAACCAGGAGGGACGGGATTTCAGGGAAACCTGGAGGGATTTGCATGAACTGATGCTGAGTGAGACGAGAAGAACCAGAAAAACACTGTACACCCTAACAGCAACATAGGAGTGATGTTCAACCTTGAAGGACTTGCTCATTCCATCAGTGCAACAATCAGGAACAATTTTGGGCTGCGTGCAAAGGAGAGTTCCATCTGAATCCAGATAAGGATCTGTGGAGTTTGAATAAAGTTCAAAGACTATTCCCTTTAATTTAGAAAAAATCAGAAATCTTATTGTGTGATCTTGTTACCTCTTAGACTTCTCTTCTCTTTAAGGATATGATTTCTCTCTCATCACACCCAATTTGGATCAATGTACAACATGGAAACAAAGTAAAGACTAACAGAGTGCTTTCTGTGGAGGGGAGGGGGGAAGGAAGCAAGATTGGGGGAGAAATGTAAAACTCAAAAAATATCTTTAATAAAAATAAATTTAAATTAAAGAAAAAAGAGCCTGGATAAATTTATTCAGGAAATTGTTAAAGAGAACTACTGTGATATCCTGGAAGCCTAGAGCAAAATAGACATACAAAGAATGAATCAATCAACTGCTGAAAACGATCCCAAAATGAAAATGCCAAGGAATATTGTAGTCAAACTTCAGAATTATGAGTTGAAGGAGAGAATTCTGCAAACAAAATGAAAAAAAAAATCAAATACGGAGGAGCCACAATCAGGATTACACAGGACCTGATTGTAACAAAATAAATGATGGAATATGATATTGCAGATGCAAGTGAGCTAGGTTTACAACAAAGATCAACTAACCAGCAAAATTGAGTAAACTCTTTCAGGGAAAAAAGTTGAACATTTAACAAAATAGGTGACTTTTCAACCAAAGTTGAAAAGAAAATTAGTCCTTCAAAGAGGAAATTCAAGAGATAAATGAAAAGGTTAACAAATGAAAAGAAAAACCTACTATTCAATAAGATTAAAGTGGTTACACCCCTACCTGGGAGAAAGATTCTCATAACTCTTCAGAACTGCAAAATCATTGAAGTAAGGATAATAATGATTGTCTTGCATTTTTAAAAGGGAGATAATGCCATGACAAGCCACAAATTGGATTTGAGTGGGGGAGGGGGGACTGTGCAAAATCACAAGCCTTACTTTCTCCTTCAGAGTCATCTAGGTCCAGGGACCAGATATGAATCATGATGATTAGAGATGCCCCTGGATACAGGACAGTCAGGGTTAAGTAACTTGCCCCAGGTCACACAGTTAGTAAATGTCAGAAGTAGGATTCAAACTTCAGTCCTCCTGATTCCAAGACTGGTACTTTCTTATCTGTACCATCTAACTGCCCAAGGCTAAAGTTATGGAACTAAGTTTCTTTTGAGGAAATTTATTTTTTAATTTATGGCTGTATTTTGGACAATGATCAATGTTGGAAGGGATTTATGTGGATTTATTTTATATCCTGTCATTTTTCAAAAGTGCTAATTGTTTCTAGTAGTTTTTAGATGATTTTAAAGGCTCTCTATGTATGTACTTTTTTTTCATTAAATCCCTTAATATTCTTGAATTTTTCTTTCTTCATATGAACTTAGTTAAAATTTTTTGTATCACATTAAAGTATTTTTTTTGGAAAGTTTGATTGATAAGGTACTAAATGAATAGCTTAATTGGGATAGATATTTCATTTTTTATTATGTTAGCTCAACCTATCCATGAGTAGTTGATATTTCCCAGTTATTTAAATCTGATTTTATTTGTGTGAGAAGTGTTTTATAATCATTTTCATAGTTTCTGAATCTGCCTTGGTAGGCAGACTACCAACCAAGTATTTTATATTGTCTGTAGTTATTTTAAATGGTATTTCTCTTTCTAGCTCTTATTTCTGCATCTTGCTAGTAATATATAGAAATATGGATTTATGTGTATTTATTTTATGTCCTGTCATTTTTCAAAAGTACTAATTGTTTCTAGTAGTTTTTTAAATGATTTTAAGGGCTCTCTATGTATATCATCATGTCATCTGCCAAGAGTGAGACTTTTTCCTACTTTCTTCCCAATTCTAAGTTCTTCAATTTCTTTTTCTTTTCTTATTTCTGAAGTGAACATTTCTAATTCAATATCGAATTATAATGTTAATAACCCTGGTGATTTGCCCCTGATCTTACTTGGAATACCTCTAGCTTATCCCCATTGCTTATGATGCTTGTTGATGGTTTCAGATAGATATTTCTTATCATTCTAAGGAACAATTCATTAATTCCTATGTTATCTGTAGCATCAAAGACCATTTTAGCATCTATTTAGATAATCATATGATTTCTGTTAAGTTAGTTACTGATATAGTCAATTATATTGAACCAACCCTACATTCCTGGAATAAATCCTGCTTGGTCATAGTGCATTATCCTTGTGATAATTTGCTGTAAATGCTTTGCTAAGATTTTATTTAAGAATTTTGTATCCATATTCATTAGGGAAATTGATCTCTAATTTTCCTTCTCTATTTTGACTCTTTATAGTTTAGGTTTCAGCACAATATTGGTGGCATTGAACGAGTTCAGAAGAGCTCCCTCTTCACCTATTTTCCCAAAGAGTTTATATAGAATTGGAATTAATTATTCCTTAAAGGTTTGATGGAATTCACTTGTGAATCCATCTGGCCCTGGAGATTTTCCTTAGGGATTTCTATAATGCCTTGTTGAATTTCATTTTCTGAGATAGGGTTATTTAAGTATTTAATTTCCTCTTCATTTAAGCTGGAAAATTTAAAGTTTTGTAAATATTCATCCATTTTACATGGATTATCAAATTTATTGGCATACAGTTGGGCAAAATAGTACCCAGATTATTTCTTTGATTTCCTCTTCATTGGTGGTGAGTTCACTGTTTTCATGAATGATACTAATAATTTGGTTTTCTTCTTTCTTTTTCTAATCAAATCAATCAAAGGTTAAATATTTTATTGTTTTTTTCATAAAACCAACTCTTGATTTTATTTATTAGTTCAATAGTTTTCTTGCTTTTGATTGAATTAATTCTTTTAATTTTTAGAATTTCTAAATTTGATATTTAATTGGAAGTTTTTAAATTGGTCTTTTTCTAAACCTCCATAGCTCCAACCTTAGTTCATTGATTTCCTCTTTCTCTACTTTATTCATGTAAGCATTTAAACATATAATATATCCCTTATTAATTGCCTTGCCTGTATCCCATATGTTTGTTATGTTGTCTCATTATTATTGTAATTGTATAGGATGAAATCAGAAAATCTGTATATAATTTGTTGTTGGATCCACTCATTCTTTAAAATGAGGTTATTTAGTTTCCAATTAGTTTTAGGTCTATCTCTCCATGGCCCATTATTGCATATGACTTTTATTGCATTATGATCTGAGAAGGAAGTATTCACTATTTCTTCCTTGATTATGATGTTTTTATGCCCTAGCAGAGGGTCAATTTTTGTGTAAGTGCCATGTATTGCAGGGAAAAAAAATTATAATCCTTTCTATTCACATTCAATTTTTTTCCAAAGGTCTATCATGTCTAGGTTTTCTAACATTCTATTCACCACCTTTACTTACTTCTTGTTTATTTTTATGGTTAGATTTACTTAATTCTGAGAGAGGAAGGTTGAGGTCTCCCACTAGTAGACTTTTTGCTGTCTGTGTCTTCCCATAACTCATTGTTTCTCCTCTAAGAATCTGGATGTGATACCACTTGG
This sequence comes from Macrotis lagotis, assembly GCF_037893015.1. Classification (NCBI taxonomy): domain Eukaryota; kingdom Metazoa; phylum Chordata; class Mammalia; order Peramelemorphia; family Peramelidae; genus Macrotis; species Macrotis lagotis. Next base: position 269,563,945 of record NC_133659.1, on the reverse strand, counting down.
TGACTATATATTTAGTATTGAGATGGCTTCATTATCTATGGTAACTTTTAGGAGGATATAGTTTCCTTCTTTAACTTTAATGAAATATATTTTTGTAGCTGCTTTGGCTGAGATAGGGATTGTTACCCCTGTCTTTTTCACTTCTGCTGAAGCATAATATATTCTGCTCCAACCTTTACTCTATATGTAAGTCTCTGCTTCAAATGAGTTTCTTGTAAGCAGCACATTGTAGGAGTCTGGTTTTTTAATCCATTCTGCTATTTGTTTACATTGTATGGGGATTTCATCCCATACACATTTAAAGTTATAATTACTAACTCTTTATTGCCCTCCATGCTATCTTCCCTCTGCATTTTCCATTTTTCACCTTATCCATATCCCCAGTATTTTCCTTAAGAATACCACCTCCTTCAGTGTTTTTACCCCCCTTATATCCAACTCCCCTTTCCTTCCCCTTTCCCTTTGTCCCTTCTTCCTTCCCTTCTTTCTTCCTCCCCACCTTTCCCCTCTTAATACTTGAAAGGTAAAATAAGTTTCTTAATTTAGCTAAGTCTATATGTGTTAATCCTTCTCTGAGCCAAATCTAAGGAGAGTAAGATTCAGGCAGTTCACACCTCCTACCCTCTTCCCCTGTATTGCAATAGGTCCTTTGTAAGTATCATGGAATGTAATTTATCCCCATTCAGTCTCCTCTATCCTCCTGTCTCTTTACTGTCCCCATTTTTAAGGAGATATTGTTTTAAATCATTCTATCAGTCACAGATAAGTGACAAGTGTCCATTACTTCTGGCTATGTATATTCTTTCTAATAGAGTTAAAATTCTCAAGGATTATGAGAATCTTTCTCCCAGCTAGGGATAAAGCCTGTTTCATCTTATTGGATAACAGTTTTTTTCCTTTTCCCTTTTTTCCCTTTTCATGTATCTCTTGAGTTTCCTATTTGAAGTCTGAATTTTCTATTTAGCTCTTTTCTTTTCATCAGGAAAAGTTGAAAGTCTCCTATTTGGTTAAATGTACATCTTTTCCCCTGTAAAAGAAGGCTGCTTTTCAGAATTGTGAATTCTTGCCTCCATTCCAAGCTCACTTTTCTGAATATCTTATCCTAGGCCCTTGGATTCCTTAATTTTGATGTAGCCAGATCCTGTATAATTCCCATTGTGGTTCCTTATTTTCTTTTTTTCTTTATTAGTTCTGGAATTTAGCCACAATATTCATTGGTGTTTTCATTTGGGATGACTTTCAGGAGGGGATCTATGTATTCTTTCAATAACTATTTTGCCCTCTGGTTCCATAATATTAGGACAATTTTCCTTCACTATATCCTGAAGTCTCAACCCATGTTTGTTTATTTTTTTTATCCTCAATGACTTTAGGAAGCCCAGTGATTCTTAAATTCTCTCTCCTGGATCGATTCTCTAATTTGGCTGTTTTACCAATGAGGTACATTTTCTTCTATTTTTTTCATTTTTTTAGTTTTGTTTGACAGATTCTTGTTGTCTTATGAAGTCATTAGTTTCCACAAATTCCAATCTTTTTTTAAGAGAAGAATTGACTTTGTTTACCTTTTGCAATGCCTTTTCCAATTGGCCAATTCTAGTTTTGAAGGAGTTTTCCATTTGTCCAATTCAAATTTCAAGAGAATTATTTTCTTTTTGTATTTTTCCAATTGTATTTTCCAAGGATTTGTTCTCTTGTTTCAAGATACTAATTTTCTCTTGTAAGGTGTTAATTTTTTCTTGCATTTCTTTTCCCAATTTTTCCAATTGATTTTTAAACTCCTTCCAGATCTCTTCTTAAAAGTCTTTCTGGGCTGGAGACTAATTTATATTCTCCTCAGCAGTTCTGGATATCTTTGAGTTAGGATCTTTATCTTAAAGGTAACTCTTAATGAACTTCTATTTCTGATGACTTTTCTTCATTTTCCTAGGATCTTATATTGGGCTAAGTGCTGTTTCACAGACCTTTGATGCTGAAATCCCTAGAAGCTTTGCTCACTGGATTTAGTAACTCCAAATGGGCAGGCCATGGGAGGATACTATACATTTTATCTGGTGTTTCTGTGACCTTGATTTATGGCCCACTCCTTAGGCCTGGGGGTAGGGGGGGAGGTTGTAGTAGGATCTGATTATCCTCCAACAATGTGTATTGGGCCCTTGGGATATATAATTATTCTCCTTAATCTTCACTCAGCACTCAGCCTCATCTGCTTCCCATATCTGAACCTGGGTCTGTGTGAGGGGGAGGGTGCAGGTTGTTACTGTGTTTGTTCTGAGAAGAGTCACTTTCTCCCACAGGGATGGGAGGAATGGAAGAAAGTCAACTGGAACCATGCAGACTTCAGTAAAAGCATGGGATCTTACAGACCTGGTGTTCCAGTGCAGCAAAGCTGACTGGATTGATGACAGGCCATTGCACTGGAGTTCTCCCTCCAGCCTCACTGGAGATCTCCTTCATGCCACTCACACAGCCAAAGCTTCCACAGTTGTTCTCATGTTAATCCCTAGGCCTCCTCCCACCATCCTTGTGCTGGATCTCTGCTCTCTGCCCCTGGCTTACCCACACTCCCCTGAGACAGACTTTATTGGTAGATGTTCTTTGCTCTTATCTGGGTTTTATGCATCTAAACTGTATTAGGTTTTAGATTCATATTGCTTCTGAGAGAAAGACAAGAGAACTTAGGACAGTGCTTGGCTTCTCTCTGCCATCTTGACCAGAAGTCTTGTCCAATTATATTTTTGAAGGATTCGTTTTTCCTCAGTCATTTTTTGTTCAAATATGTCAATTTTCTCTCACATAGTATTAATTTTCTTTTCTATTTCTTTTCCTAATTTTTCCTTTTGATTTTTAAACAACTTTCTGATATCTTCAAGACATCTTTCTGAGCAGGGGACCAATTCATATTCTCTTTTGTAACTTCATCCTTTCTATCCTTTTCTGAGCTGGTATCCTTGTCTCCAAGCTAATATTCAACAGACCCTGCCACATACATGACAATGGCTTCCCCTATGGTTCTCAGGTCAGTCCCCCAGCCTCACCCTGCAGCTTCTGCAATGAGCCTTTTGTCTCTACCCTGGGCATGCTCCCCCCATAATAAACTTTGCTGGAAGATGTTTACCTCTGTTCTTCTGTGGTTTCTGTCTATCCAAATCAAAATTTATGTTGGCTCTAAGAGAAAGTCAGAAGACCTTAAAATGGGCTCTGGTTTCTATCCACCATCCACTTCTGATCAGAAGCCCAATAAGTGGATTCTTTCAATTTCTGTTTTACTTTCTGTTTCTAGGATATTAAGGCAGTTTTCCTGGAGAATTTCTGAAAAATGAAATCTAGGCTTTTCTTTTGATCATACAGAGAGTGAAATAATTTTTAAATTATCTCTCCTGGAGCAATTTTATTGGTCAGTTGTTTTTTCCAATGAAAATTTCACATTTTCTACTAGTTTTTCATGCCTTTAGTTTTATTTTATTGTTTCTTGATTCCTCAAACAGCTATTATCTTCTCTTTTGCTCCGTTCTCTATTTTAATGAATTACCTTCTTCAGAGAGCTTTTGTATCTCCTTTTCCATCTAGCCAATTCTACTTTATGGCATTATTTTCTTCATTGACCTTTGGACATTTTTTTTTCCATTTGCCCCAAACTGGTTTTTAAGTTGTTATTTTCCTTCAGGTGTTTTTTTTTTGTTTGTTTTTGCATCTCCTTCGCCAAGCTGCTGACTTGCTTTCATAGTTTCCGATGTTGCTTTCATTTCTCTTCCCAATTTTTTCTATACCACCCTTACTTGATTTTCAAATTCTTTTATGAGCCATTCCACAACTTGAGAACAATTCAGATTTCTTGGAAGACTTTTATCTTCTGAGTGTGTATTTTGATCCTCCGTAAAAGCAAGTTAACTGTCTATGATCAGATTTTTTTCCTGTGGTTTGCTGATTTCTCCAGCCTATGACTTGATTTTAATGCGTTGTTAAGGTAGAATTCTGTCCCAGGCTTTTGAGGTTATTTGCAAATGTTTCCAAGGACATCCTCAGGGACCTGCAAGTTCTCAATTCCTCCAAGGTCCCTGCCAAGTTGCTATTTCCTGAGTGGCTCCTCAGACCTGCTTGAACTCCCCTGGGGCTAGGTAGCAGCTGAAGCCTATACTGGATAAGCTTCACTCTCACTATGGTGGAGTGGAGTTTTCCTGGTGGCTTTCCAAGTTGTCCTTGGGAATCCCTAGACTGGGAAGACTGGAAATTGCTACTATTGACACATATCCAGGTGCCCCCCCCCCAGGGAACCAGGTACCCTGCAATCTTTTCCTAAATGACTGGAGCCAATTCACTTCAGCTCAGCCTGGGCTGTGCTGCAGGTTTGTTCAAAACTCAGGGCAACAGACCCTTCCTGAAGTTATTCCAAGTTTTCTTGGCCTGGAAAATTGTTTTGCTCAGTCTTTTTGTGGGTTCTATCACTCTAGAATTTGTTCAGAGTCATTATCTAAAGGTATTTGGAGTGGTTTGGGGAAAACTCAGGTAAGTTCCAGCCTTTACTCCACCATCTTGGCTCTACTCCAAAGTTAAAGACTTTTAAAAACTTTTCAAAGAATTTTAATTAAACTAGAGGAAAGTGCAGAAAGAATGTGTTAAATTACATCACATAAAAAATGAAGATGATCTATTGCAGTAGATGGAAAGTAAAGAGGGAGAGAGAATTTCTTGTATCTTTCTCTCATCAAATTTGGCTGAAAGAGGAAATAGCATATACACTCATTTGGATTTAGAAGATTATCTTGCCCTTGAGTATTAGAAAGAGAAAATAGGAGGAGAAAAGAAAGGCTGGTTTGAAAGAAAATGGAGGAAAAAGGGTAAAAGGGAAAGAGGAAAGAAAAAGGAAAGTAGTTAATAGAAGAGAGTACAGATTGAAAGAGGTGGTAATCAAAAGAAAACACTGCTGAGGAGGATTAAGATGAAAGGAGGGGAAAATGTAAAAATGTAGGGGAGAGAGTTTGGATGGAAAGAACAATTTAATAATTATAACTGTGAATGTGACCCCTAAAATGTAAGTGAACAGCATAGTGGATTAAAAAATCAAAATCCTCCAATGTTCCGCTTACAAGAAACAAATATGAAGCATAGAGATACACATAGAGTAAATGAAAAGGAGGAGAGCAGAATATTTTATACTTCTGCTGAAGTTAAAAAAAAGCTAGAATAGAAATCCTTATCACAGACAAAGCAATAGCAAAAATAGATCTCATTAAAAGGGATTAGGAAGGAAACTTTAGCTTTCTAAGAGATACCATAAAAATAGTGTGATTTCAACATTAAACATGCATACACAAATGGAAAATCTTTCAAATTCTTAGAGGAGAAGCTGAAAAAGTTACAAGAAGATGTAGATAGCAAACCATGCTGATGGGGAATCTCAACTTACCTCTCTCAGAATTAGATAAATCTAAACCTAAAATCATGAAGAAGGAAGTTAAGGAATTGAACATGTGTGGAGAAAAATGAATGGGAATAGAAAGAAAGAAATATTTTTTTTTCTGCAGAACATGACCCCCTCAAAGAAACTGACCATATGTTTGAGCATAAAAACCTCATATTCAAATGCAAAAAAGGCAGAACCATAAATTTCATCTTTTTTTTTCAGGTCATGTTGCAATTAAAAACATTCTATAAAGGACCATGGATGGACATAAAATTAATTGGAAACCAGAAATCTAATATAAGAATAATTGGGTTAAACAAAAAAATAAAGAAATAATGATTATTTCAAGCAAGATGATGACAATAGTGAGGCAACATACCAAAAATTGTGCAATACAGTCAAAGCAGTTATTAGCAAAAATATTATATCTCTAAATGTTGCATGAATTAAATATAAAAAGAGATCAATGAATTGAACATGCAACAGAAAGCTAGAGAAAGAACAAATTAAAAATTCTGAATTAAAAATACAAATTAGACATTCTGAAAATTAAAGAAGAAATTAATAAAACTGAAAATAAAACTATTGAATAAATAAAATCAAGAGTTGATTTTATGAATAAAAACAATAAAATAGATACTTTTGTATATTTTATTTACAAAAAGAAAGCAAACTAAATTACCAGTCTCAAATATGAAAAAATTAAATTGCCCCCCAATGAGAAAGAAATCAGAGCAATAATTCAGAGAAATTTTGACCAACTGTATGCCAATAAACTTGATGATCTAGGTGAAATAAATATATATTTATAAAAACATAAACACATGTTTAAGGAAGAAATTACAAACTTAAATAACTCCATCTCAGAAAAAGAAAAATTAATAAGAAAATTAAAAGAAAAAAGAATATTAAATTAATAAAATTCAATTAATTAAAATTTTATTTAATAAAATAAAAAAAAAATAAAATTGATAAAATAAATTTAAAAAGAGAAAATTTTAAAAATTAAAAAGGAAAAAGAAAAAGAAATGCCCTAAGAAATAATCACCAGGGCCAGATGGATTCACAAGTAAATTCTACCACACATTCACAGTATAAATTATTTGAAAAAATAGGTGAAGAAGGAGATCTGCCAAATTCCTTCTATGACACTAAAATGGTGATGATACCTAAATCAGGAAGCATCAAAACAGGGAAAAATTTATATTCCAATTTCCTTAATAAATATAGTTGAAAAACAAAAATATTAGCAGGGTATTTGCAGCAACTTATCACTAGGATACTGATCAAGTGGGATTTATACCAAGAATGTAGGATTGCTTCAATATTAGGAAAATTATCAGCATAATTGACTGTATCAATAACAATTAAAGAAATTATATACTTATGTCAATAGGTGCTGAAATAACTTTGGACAAAAACCAGCATCCATTCTTATTAAAAGTACCATAGAGCATAGGAATAAATGGAATGCTCTACAAAAGTAGTGTTGATCTAAAACCATCAACAAGCATTATATGTAATAGAGATAAGGAAGAGGTCTTCCCAATAAGAACTGGGGTGAGAAAAATATTTAGCTGTTATCACAGTTACTATTCAATATTGAATTAGAAATGATAGCTAAAGCAAAAATAGAATAAAAATATATTGAAGAAATTGGAATAGGTAATGAAGAAACAAAATTCTCAATCTTTGCACATGATATGATTGTATATATTTATAAATTCCTAGAAAATCATCTAAAGTTATTTGAAACAAATAGCTACTTTTAGCAAAGTTGCAGGATATAAATTCACCAACATTAATTATCAGCATTTTAATATATCATTGAAAAGATGCAATAAAAAGATTTGAAAGAGAAATTACATTTAAAATAACTCTTGAAAACAAAATATTTGGGAATGTACCTGCCATGGAAGACTCAGAAACTATAGGAATACAAATATAAAGCACTTTTCACACAAAATCAGATAAAAATAACTGAGCAAATGTCAGTTGCTCATGTGAAAGCTGAGTTAACATAATAAAAAAGGCAATTCTATCAAAATTAAAATTATATATTCAGTGCCATATCAATCAAACATTTTTGACCTAGAAAAATTAGCATCTAAATTCATATGGAGGATCAAAAGGTCAAGGACATCAAGGAAATTAATGAAAAAATGAAAGGAATGAGGCCTACCCATACCAGATCTAAAATTATGAAACAGCAGTCATCAACACTTTGTTACTGGCTAATAAAGTGCTGAAATAAATTAAGTGAAAAAGAAACAGCAATAAATGATAACAATAATCTATTTTTAATAAACTAAAGATTCCAGTTTCTGGAATAAAATCTCACTCTTCAAAAAATATGCTAGAAAAACTGAAAAATAGCATGGCAGAAACTAGGTATAGACCAAGATTTCACATCCTATGCCAAGATAAGGTCAAAATAGGTACAGGATTTAGAAATAAAAGATAATATTTTAAGCCAACTAGGAGGACAAGGAAAAGTTTACCTGACATATCTATAGAAAGGGAATCAGTTTATGACCATAGGAGAGATAGAGAATATTTTAAAATGCAAAATAGATCATTTTGATTACATTACACTGAAATGTTTTTCAACAAATAAAAGTAATGCAATCAAGATTAAAAGGAATGCTATAAGGTGGGACACAATTTATATACCTAGTATTTCTGACAAGAGAATCATTTCTAAAATATAGAGACAACTGGGGCGCCTAGTTGGCATAGTGAATAGAACACCAGTCATGGAGTTAGGAGGACCTGGGTTCAAAACCAGCCTCAGCCACTTAATAATTCCCTAGTTGTGTGGCCTTGGTCAAGCCACTTAACCCCATTGCCTTGCAAAAATCTAAAAGAATTGTTAAAAAAATTAAAGAAATAAATAAGATATAAAGAGAGCTGAGAAAAATTTATAATGCAACAATTTTTCCAATCATAAATGGTCAAAGGATATGAAAAAGCAATTTTTATATATAGTCACATGAAAAATGTTCTAAATCATTATTGATTATAGAAACAAATTAAAATCACTTCACACCTATCAGAAGTAGCCAATATGATGAAAAAAGAAAATGATCATTGTTGGAGGAGATAAGGGAAAACTGTGATACTAATGCATTGTTGGTGGAGTTTTTAACTCATCCAATACTTCTAGAGAGCAATTTGGAACTACACCAAGACAGCAATAAAACTGTGCATAACAATTGACCCAACAATGCCACTACTAAGTTTGTATCCCAAAGAAATGACAAAAAGGGGTCAAACAACCACATGTATGAAAATATTTATAGTAGCTCTTTTTCTGTTGTCAAAGAGTTAGAAATTGAGTTTATTCCCATCAATTACAGAATGGTGGAACAAACTGCAGTATATGAATGTGTTGGAAAACTATTGTTCTATAAGAAACCATGAGATGTGGGATTTCAGAATAGCTGAGAAAGATGTAGAAACTGATGCAGACCAAAGTGAGAAGAACTAGAAAAATATTATTCACTCTAACAGCAACATTGGGTAATAATCAATTATGATGATCTTGTTCATCTCAACAGTATAATAATAATAAAAGAAAATTCTAAAAACTCAGTATGAAAAGTACCAATCATATACAATGAAGGAACTGTAGAGTTTAACTGCAGACCAAAGATTCCTATCTTCATTTTTTCAATTTAGATATTTATATTTGTTTATTTTTCTAACTACATGCTATGATAGTTTTCACCAATTTTTTTTTCAAGAGTTTGAATTTTATGTTCTTCTCCCTCCACTCTCTTCCCCCTCCCCCAGATCGAAAGCAATCTAATGAAGGCTCTATATGTCACTATGCTAAACACAGATCCATATTAATCATGTCGTGAAAGAAGAATCAAATCCAAATGGAAGGAAAAAAAAGATATAATAATATATAAAAGAACTTTTAAAAATTAAAGATAGTAAGCTTTGGTATTGATTTAAACTCCACAGTATCTTCTCTTTCTAAGGATAGTATTTGCCAACACAAGTCTTTTAGAATTGTCTTTGTTTATCATACTGCTGAAATGAACAATTCTATCACAGTTGATTATCATCCAGTGGTACTATTAGTGTGTATAATGCTCTTTTGGTTCTCTAATTTCACTCAGCATCAGTTCATGTAAGTTTTTCCAGCTTTTTCTGAAGATATATTCTTCATGATTTTTTGTAGAATAATAGTATTCCATCACAATCATATATCACAATTTGTTCTATCATTCCCCAATTAATGGGCATCTCCTCAATTTCCAATTTTTTGCCACCACAAAAAGAGCTGCTATGCATATTTTTGTACACATGGATTTTTTTACCCTTTTTCAAGATCTCTTTCAGTTCCAGACTTTGTAGTAATATCATTGGATGAAAGGGTATGCACAGTTTTATTCCCCTTTAGTCTTAACTCCAAATTGCTCTCCAGAACTTTTGGATCAATTCACAAATCCACTAACATTATATTACTTTATTAGTTTTTCTACATTCCTTCCTACATAGATCATTTTCCTTTTCAGTGTTATTGACCAATCAAAGAGATGTAAAATGGTACTTCAGAGATACTTTAAATTGCATATCTCTAATCAATAATAATTTAGAGCACTTTTTTCATATGACTTTAGAATAGTTTTGATTTCTTCCACTGACCTTTCCATATCCTTTGATCATTTACCTTTTGGGGAATGCCTTGTTTTCTTACCATTCTCTATATATTTTAGAAATGAATCCTTTGTCAGAAACATTATTTGTAAAAATTGTTTTCCAGTTTACTGCTTTCATTTTACTCTTGATTGCATTGGTTTAGTATGTGCAAAAACTTTCCATATTAATGAAATCTAAAGTATACCTTTTGTTTTTTTATAACATTCTCTCTCTCTCTCTCTTTCTCTCTCTCTCTTTATTTTTGGTCATAAATTGCTCCCCATTCCATAGTTCTGACAGATAAATTGTTCCTTTTACTCTTAATTAGCTAATGATATCACCTTGTATGTCTAAATCCTGTACTAATTTCAACCTTCTCTGGTATAGAGTGTGAGATATTGTCCTATGCCTAATTTCTGCCATACAATTTTTGCCATTCTATTTTTTTTCCCAGCAGAAATCCACTATCTTGCAAAAGGGGAACAATCATTGATTGAAGAAGACAATTCCTTTAAAGCTGCAATTATGTAAAGAACATAGGAAAAACTCTTAAAATTAGGACTGGACAAATGGACAGAGCAAACAACTCATTAAAATATAATGCAGAAAATGAAAAGAGATACAAAAGTGAAGAAAATAATTCCTTGTAGAACAGATGGGCAACATCAATTTGGGGCTAGTTGAACAAATTGTGATATGTATATATGTGATGTAACAATACTTATATAAGAAATCATGATGGATGGGATTTCAGAAAAGTCTAGAAAGACTTGGCATGAATTGATGCTGAGTGAAATGAGCAAAGCCAGAAGAACATTATACACACTAAAAACATTAGATGATGATCAACCATGATGAGCTGGTTCATTTCAACAGTACAATAAAGAAAGACAATTTTATGGGACTTATGTTGAAAAGTACCATCCATAACCAGAGAAGGAACTGTGGAGTTTAAATGGTAGAAACTACCATTGAATGTAGTTGGAAAAACAAATAAAATATTTATATATTAAAAAAAGAATAGATAGGCAAGTAGAGGCTTATGAGACATCAAGAATTGGGGTGGCTAGGTGGCACAGTGGATAAAGCACCGGCCCTGGAGTCAGGAGTACCTGGGTTCAAATTCGGTCTCAGACACTTAATAATTACCTAGCTGTGTGGCCTTGGGCAAGCCACTTAACCCCATTGCCTTGCAACAAATAAAAAAACTAAAAAAAAAAAAGAATTAGTCAAGTAAAATTTTTTAAGAAATTAAAACATAGAAGGAAATGTAAAATTCCTCACAGAAAAAAAAGCAACTGACCTGGAAAATGAATCTAGAAGAGATAATATGAAAATCATTGAACTCCCTGAAAGTTTAAATCATAAAAGAATCTTGTTAACACTCTTCAAGAAATCATCAAAGAAAACTATCTTTATATTCTAGTACCAAAGAGCAAAAGAGTCATTGAAAGAATCCACTGATCACCTCCTGAAAAGGATCCCAAAATGAAAATGTCAAAAAATTAGTGTAGCCAATTTCCAGAATTATCAGATAAAGGAGAATATACTGTTGGCAGCCAGAAAGGAACAAAGATCAAGAATAACAAAGGAATTAGTAGGAAAAAATGCAAAAGCAGGTGGTCTATCCATATCAGATCTAAAATTATATTACAAATCAGTAGTCATCAAAACCATTGTCTACTGGCTAAGAAACAGATTGGTAAAAGTGGAATAAATTAGGTACAAAAGAAACTGTAGTAAATTAGTATAGTAATCTACTCTGATAAATCCAAAGAGTCTGGCTTTGGGGATAAGAATTCACTATTTGACAAAAACTGACATGAAAATTGGAAAATAATATGTTAGAAACTACATCTAGGCCAACATTTCACACCCTATACCAAGATAATGCTGAAATGAGTACAGTATCAATATAAAAGTGATACTATAAGCCAATTAGGAGAATAAGGAATAGTTTATCTTTCAGATCAATGGACGTGAAAGAGTCTAGGGCCAAGCAGGGGATAGAGAACATTATAAAATGCAAAAAGGATAATTTTGATTGCAATAAAGAGATTTGGCACAAATAAATACAATGTAATCAAGATTAAAAGGACTGCAGAAATATGGGAAAAAATGTTCAACTAGTGTTTCTGATATAGCCTTCATTTCTAAAATATATACAGAGTTGAGTAAAACCTATAAAAATGTATGTCATTCCCCAGTTGATCAATGGTCAAAGAATGTGAACAGGCAGTTTTCAGTTGAAAACATTAAGCTATTTAATTTCATATAAAATACCCTTAATATTTATTGATTAGTGAAATATAAATAATCACACCAATCATATTGGCCAATATGATTAAAAAAAAGAAAATGATCTATGTTAGAAGGGATATGTGTAAACTGGCACAATAATGCATTATTGATGGAGTTGCAAACTGATCCAACCATTCTTCAGAGCAATTTAGAAATACACACACAGAACAATAAACATGTATTTACCTTTTAATCCTGTAATAACAATACTTGGTCTGTATCCCAATGAGATCTTAAAAAAAGGGAGAAAAGGCTCACATATACAAAATACTTATAGAAAATCTTTAATAATGACAAAGAATTGGAAATTCAGAGATTGCCCATAAATTGTAGTAATGCTATAATGTTGAACAAAATGTGCTACATGAATGTGATGGTGAAATATTGTTCTGTGGGAATCATGCAACAGCAGACTTCAGAAAGAGCTAGGAAAAACTTGCATGAATTGTGACTGAGAAAATGAACCCAACTAGGAGAATATTGTACACATTAACAGCAGCATTTTGTGATGATCAAATGCACTTGTAAAGGACTTATAATGGAAAAATGCCTTCCACACCCAGAGAAAGAATTATTGATTCTGATTTTAGACCAAAGCATAATATTTTCAGTTTTTAAATTTGTTTTATGCTTTATGGGCTTTTCCCCCTTCACATGTCTTTTCCTTCTATTATTCTGATTCCTCTTTCACAGCAGACTAATTTGGAAATATATTCAAAATAGTTTTACACATATAATGTATATCAGATTTCTCTCTGTCGTGGGAAGAGGTGGGGAAGGAAGGGAGGAAATGTAGAACTCAAAACCTTACAAAAACTGAATGCTGAAAGCTATCTTTGCATGTAGTTGGAAAAATAAATTTATTATTAAAAAGTGAATTATAACAAATAATAATTTTATCTGCAAGATTATTCTAAGAGATAGAAATTTCTATAAGAAACTCATTTTATATGTGGGAAAAGCTGACACCCTTCATAGTTCCAACTTCATGAGACATATTAGCTTTATTTTACTGCCAGATGTCTATTGCCATAAAATCACAGTAATGACCATTACAATAACAAGAGACACATTTGGATTACAATGTTGCTACCAATTTGTCACTAGAAAATCATGTACTGGTATTTTGTGCAACATCGCGGGATCACCTTGGTAGCTAATTGATATGGGAGGGTCAAACATCCATAAAGTCAGGAAATTCCATAACCTCCAAGCCATCACCAGAAGTCCTATTTCTTATTAAATCATGCTGTAAAGTTATAATGGTTCTGGAAAAAGCAGTGAGAAGGACCCCTTTGAACAACATTCCCCTAACTGTAATCAATATTATGTGCATTTATACCATCACTCATTTGCAGTCATGATCTTTTTTGATTACAAAGGAAGACAACTAACTAATACCCCAAGTACCAGGAGAGGAAAAGGAATAAAAGTATATAGTAATCTCACATAATTATTGATGCAAAAACATTTGATAAAATATTTGTAAGGATATTACAATAGAATATGTTGAACTTTGAACAAATGAAATTTATTCAAGTAATTAAAGACTCATTTAGCATAAGAAAATTGTTAAAATATATTATGCAAACAAAAACTATGATGAAAATATTATCTAAATAGTTTCAGAAAATGCCTTTGACAAAAATTAGATTACCCATTAAGTTGAAAATCATATTTTTTGGGGGGAGGCAATGAGGTTAAGTGGCTTTCCCAAGGCCACACAGCTAGGAAGTCAGGTACTCCTGACTCCAGGGCTGGTGCTCTATCCACTCCTGACTCCAGGGCTGGTTCTCTATCCACTGCACCACCAAGTGGCCCCTGAAAATCATATATATTAAAAAAGTATTGACATTGTTTTGAGAAACAGTAGATATTTTCACATTACTAATAGCTCAAAAGTAAGAATGAATTCTCTCTCCATAATTGCTTGATTCAATTCTAAAAATAGTAGCTTTATCAATAAATCCAATGGTTAAAAGGAAAAATGTTAAAAAGCAAAGTGATTAATGGCAGCAACAAAGTAGCAAGATACAAACTAAATCTAAAAAAGAAATTATCAGCATTTTTATATAGCACTATCAAAATATGGGAAGAAGTAGCAACCAGATAAATTTTTCTCACTGTAACTATCAGGTACATAAAGTATCTTGAAGTTAGGAATCAAAGAAATAAACACTTAATACATATATATAAATTTAAATATAAAACACATTGTAGAAAGGAAGGTAGTCTTAGTTAAGTAAAGGAATATTCTTTGTTCATAGTTAGGTCATGCAAATATGTATAGATATAAAACTATATATATATATATATATATATACATGCATGCACACATGCAAATGTATGTATATATTTTGTATATTTATATATACATATATTGATAAAGCCATATTTTATATATATATGAATACTGACACATTTTATATTAATGTATAGATTTCATGCTATACTAGTCCAATAAAATTTAAATGCTTTTGGAAGACAAAATTTCTAACATCTCAAAGAAAATAATGGGAATCAGTGGAAATTAAGTGCACATTTATATAATCTAATTGTAGTCATCTTCTCTGTCACTTGAGCACACTTGGGTCAATAAAGAATATATTTCCTACTAGTTCTATCTAAAATATCCAAGTTTGAGTATGTGAATTATAACTTCAATTTTACATTCTAGATATATATATATGTATATATTTCTATAATATAAAAATATTTAACAAAATTTATATATGTAAATTTTGGTACTAATTAGTACCACTAAAATGTGGTACTAATTAAGAAACAGAAGTAATAATAATAAAATATTAATAATGACAACAGTTGCAACTAATATTTATAGAGCATCTAATATGTCTTAGGCACTTGATAAAGCATTTAAAGAATATCCATTTGATCCTTACAACAAAACAGAGAGGTGGGTACTATTATTATTCCAATTTTACACTTGAGGAAGTTGAAGGAAGGTTAAGTGACTTCCCCAGGATCACACAACTAGTAAATGCCTGAGATTGAATTTTAAACTCAAGTCTTTTTGACTCCAGGACTGACACTGTTCACCGCACTAGATCGCTGTTCATATCAATGGATTGTGCTTGTAAAGTAAAACATTGAAAAAAATGAAAAACAGCTCATTTATGATAAAACTTAAGAACACTAATTACTTGAAAAAAAATCCACTTTGAAATATTATTATAAAAATAGATAACAATATGAGAGGCATTAGATTTGTTCAACATCTTATACCACAGTACAGGCACAGTAACAGGGAGGAAACTCACTAAGCAAATAACATATTTAAAATAATATAAAGCATAAACTGGGCAATTTTTTTCTACACAAATTTGAAGTTTTGGCATAAACAAAATTTAAAAAATACAAAGGGGGAAACCATTTGCACTAAATATCAATGAGAAAATTGATATTCCAAATATTCAGGGAATTGGTTCAAACATATGAGATATAATTCTCTAATATATCAATAAATATTTGACTTTGGGGCCAATATTTGGCTTGTTAATGTGCTAAATACTTAATATATGCCAAGTACTTTGTAAGTGTGGGTGACAAAAAAGAGTGAAAAGATAGTCCCAGTTTCAAGGAACTTATAATCTATTGAGGGGAGTCAACATACACGTAAGAATATGCAAATGCATAAGAATTATAAGTTATAAATGACAACATAATATACTTCAAATAAATAATAACAAGATTAAATAACTGAGATTTCACTTCATATCATATAAATTGTCAAGACTGAGAAAAAGTTGAGAATAACCAGGCCTGGCTATGGTAAGACATACTCACTGATGCATTACATGTGAAGATATGAAGTAATCGAACTTTTTAAATTTTGACTTTGAAATTGTACAAGAAAAGTGAAGAAACAGACCACTTTTTGGCTAGTAATTTCACAATGGACATAGACAATATGCATTGGATAATCTACCAAAATTTTCATAGTGGTGCTCCTTTTGGTACAAAGATAAGAAACAACATGAGTGCCTACTGATAGCTGAGAAAACTATGTTCTAGTGGTGGAACAGAGAATTTAAGTGTAGCAATAGATAGTAAATGGAAAGAATTAAGAGAAATAGAAAAGACTTTAACTGAAATGAAGCAGAATAAAATAAACAGAGAATAATACAGAATGATTAAAACTATATAAATGAAAAGATGAAGTCTGAATAAAAATGAACTTAGTGAAGGTCCCAGAGGAAAAAAAAACAAATGAAGCCTAAGTCCTTTCTCTTAGAAGAGAATCACAGTCTACTAGGAAATATATTTGAATTTGTGTTAAATATGTTCACCATATCAGCAAATGTTTTTCTTTATCAAAAACAGGAAGCTCCAGGCTGAAAAAAAAGTAAGAATATGGGTAGTAAAATGGTATTAATATGAAAACAATAGTCATTGGTAAATCATTAACTCTTAGTTATCTTTCTTTTTCTTAATCTGTGATTATATGGATACTTTACCAGCTTTAAATTGTGTTATCTATCATACCATATGTACATCTAATTTTTTTTATTTAATGTGACCACAAACATAAAAGGGTATTTTAAGGCAAATAGAGTACATTGTCTAGAGTAGGAGGCTGTTCAATCCAGTCTCTGACATTTCCTTCCTAAGTGATGTTGATCAAATCACTAGGCCTCAGGCAAATGACAAGGATTTATTTACTAAACCAGTAATTTGTTTCTGTCTATACTGGTGGAAGGACACTCCACATATAGGTGCCCTCATGCAAAGTTAATCAAAATTCCTCCTTGCAGAGCTGATTAACCTGAAAACTAGGTTTTCTGAATCCAAACCTTATAGTAATAGATTGATAGTATATGGATTTTTAAATAGAAGGAATCTTTAGAGGCTATCTATTACAACTCCCTCATTTTATAGAGAAGGAAAAAAAAAGGTACAGAGATTTCAAGATTTTGCCCAAGTGACAGAGTAGAAGAATTTGAATTTTGAACATCAAAATATGTTTTTGGTTTAATTCATGCAGAAAATTATAAAAATTTTAAAATATTTTGTCCATATAAAGCTAAACATTCTGCTTGATTGATTTAGGGCAAAATAAAATATACCAACAAAAGTTATTATTTGTTTTGACACTAGTTAAATTCAACCTTGAAAACAAGAACTTAACAAACTAATCCCCACAATTCCCATTGCTCAAAGTTATATTGAAGCAAATATTGCTTATTTTATTGTTTTCCCCAATTGTTTTCAATTTGTAGTATAAAAGAAAGCAGGATTTCTCTTGGAAACACAGCCGATCAATAACCTACAAAAAGATAAACTTTGATATTGGTCATGCATGTCTAAAATATATACCTTGGTTCTAAATATTTAAAACTTGAACACCAAAAGGTATATTTTGAGTGTCTTATTGCTTAAGTGAATAAATTACAGAAATTCTTGATGACTACTTTTCTCTTTGTTTTCCCTCTTTCCCTGGCCAAAAAGGAATATATTTCCTACTAGTTCATTCTAAAATATCCAAGTTTGAGTATGTGAAATCATAAGTTACATTTTACATTTCAGAGAGAAATATATATGTATGTATATATGTATATTTATATACTATAAAATATTTAATAAAATTTATATGTGTAAAGTTATATATGCATACTTCCATAAATAAATTTACTGAAATACAGTAAGAACTCTCCACTTACCATGCCACTTTCACAGAATATTTCTCAAGGAATATTTATCAGAATTAACCTGACTCACAAATGAAAGAGTATCTTAACCCAGAGCTGGAGATAATAGTTAAACAAGGCTCTTTCCATTTCTGAACCAAGTTATACAACTAGGCTATTATTGACTTTAATTATCACTTGCACAAACTGTCATATTCTTTCTTTACACTTGAGAAGCACTCCAAAAATGTGTGAAATTCTTTCCTGTCTTTGAATCCCACCCCCCCCACCAAAGAAGAAATGAATTGCTTCCAATATGATTTTGGAACCTATGCATCTACTGATTAGTATATTCAGGGAGAAAATTTCTTATTTACAATAAGAAATGAGTTTGGAGAAAGTGATACTAGGGACATCTAGTAGTATACTCCCTGAAAGCTACCTACAAATGTCAAATATTCTCTGATTTTAAACTCAAATATTTTCAGTGATTGATATTTCTGACATTTTTTCTTCTAAAACATGACCATATTTTGTTTTTATTTTAGAATGGAAACCTAAATTTAAAAAGTCATTTACAACCTTAAATTTTCTTTTATGTATCTATCCTAATATCTGCCTCTTCCTTCTGTCAGAAACTTAAAGTTAAAATCAGAGGAAGGACTTGAGAAGACTTGATTTATTTAATTTTCCCCAGGACCAATCTATAAATTCCAAATCATTTTTCCACTTAGGCTAAGGTTTAGAGACACACTATCAAAAGACATGAACTATTTAACGCCAAATAAATTTACAATAATTAAGTTCTCAATATTCTAAGAATTTTACCAAAAATTTTGACCTTTGTACTCAGACTACTATGAATTCCCTTAGTAGTTCAATACTCTGATTTTTAACCCTAAGGGAGAAATACAATTTCTTTTAAGGACAAAGAGCTGAAGGAGAATGAAATTGGCACATTACTTCATGAACTCAGGAGGTTCTGAGGGCCTTCTGCATCTTAATGTATATGTGTTAATATGTAAGTTTCCGAAGCACATTAATACGTCCATCAGCATCAACTAAATGAAAGGAAAGATTTCAAAGAAATAATTTTGTTATTTAGTGTATTTCCATTAAAATGCATTTAATGGAGCTATTTCTTACAAAAAAAAGTCAATGATATATGACACCAGATTTTCTCATTTACTTTCATTTTTACTGAAAGCATTAGTAATTTTCCTCTGGTATCTTGCTTTCATTATTAAGCCTAAGAGCTATGATTGACTTATTACCACATTAAAATGATGGAATTTTTTTGTCTAAATATCAGGTTAAAGGACAAAAATATATGAATATAAGTTTGCCATTTACAACAGTGCAATGCAACATTTATTGGAGGTATGTGAATATATGTCTGCAATATTTTGGATCTTGTGCATCTTGAAATTATGAAAGGTATAAAAATGACCAAGTATATAATATCAGAAAGAATAAACAAGAAATCAGTTTCTGATTGTCTTTTATGGGTGATGTTGGGAATGGGAAAAAATTGTCATTTTGTTTTTAACACATGGTAGTCAAGATATGGTTTGAGGAAATAAGAGATTTCTAAGGCTTTTAGAAATAGAGTATATAATGGTTCCTCCCTTGGAGGTCAGTGAACTTGAGTTGGATAAATGACATTCAAAATACCAAAGGAAGAGTAAATATTTTGAGACTAGTAATGATCCAGTTCATGTATATTAAATGGCATTTCTATTTTTAAAAAAATCACATTATTTAATAATCTTTTATATTCAATATTAAAAAATAATTATTTCTATTTTATTTCCTTTTCCACTTAAAGCAAAATTTCTTTTATTATAATCAATCAGGAGATATTTGTTAAGTGCTTCCTAGATTCCAGACTGGTAAGAACAGGGAAAAAATACAAAGAAAGGCAAAAAATAAGAGTACTTCCTCTGAAAGGTTTTATATTCTTTTTTTTCTTTTCATTTTTTTGCAAGGCAATGGGGTTAAGTGACTTGCCCAACATCAGACAGCTAGGTAATTTTTAAATGTCTGAGGCTGATTTTGAACTCAGGTCTAGCTGCCCTGAGGGGAAACTCTCCCCAGTGGGAGAGAAAATATATGAATAACTACACATTCTGGATTTCAACTTCTCTAAAGGAGAGAATGATGACTTCATGCAGCTCCGCCTCAATTAAATCGAATTTATGTGCATGTTGAGATACCTCTGTCATGATACTTTGTTTCCCTTCGAAAACAAAAATGACCATATATTCAAGACAATAACAAAATTTTAAAAAGAGGTGACAGAGAAAACACACTGAGCAGTAGGATGGGAGCAATAATGTAAGGAAAAATCTTCAGAAAGTATGTGAGATTTAAACTGAGTTTGAAGAAGGCAAGGAAATGTAGGAGCTTGAGTTAAGCCAGTAGAACATCCTTGGTATGGAAAACAGTCAATGCAAAGGCAAGGATTTAGAAAATAATTTGTCTTATATGAGGAAGAACAAAATCAGTATTGTTACATTGTAGAGCATATGGGCTGAGTCACGTATTAGAAGA
Organism: Macrotis lagotis; assembly: GCF_037893015.1. NCBI lineage: Eukaryota > Metazoa > Chordata > Mammalia > Peramelemorphia > Peramelidae > Macrotis > Macrotis lagotis. The sequence continues at coordinate 269,543,389 of NC_133659.1, read as the reverse complement.
TTGGAATAGTAGGAAGGGGCCAGGTTGTAAAGGGCTTTAATTGTTCTGATATTCTATCAAATATGATTATAAGTGTATTTCTGATAAAAGTTTTAGGGGAAAAATAAGTGCTTGGCTAAAATTTAGTCAAAGGGAAAGATTTAATTTTTAATAAGAATACTGAATGCAAGAATATTTTGTTCTCATAATTTATATTCTTCCTTTTCTATTTTTCATAACTAAATCTGTCTTTTTATTTGAAAATAAATTTTATTAGGATAAGTTGACTTATAATTTAGTAACTTGAACCACTATGTTTGTAGAGCTTTCTTTACTATGTTGTAGCAGAAGCTTCATATCTGCAGGTACTTCTGCTGCCTCACATTTAATACTAAACATGCAAATATTATCAGTGCTATGGCACTTTAGGGGACCTGGAGACTTGCCATTTGTGCTATTATGATCAGAGCCAGAAGTCAATTTCCTTCAAACCATATTTTTAAGCTGGAGAGCATTAGCCTGGGGCAGCCAAAATGACAAGTATTAAGAATATGAGCAGAATGACTATCCAGCAAAAAAGTAGAACATGATATGATAGTCCCATGATATGAGTGCACTAAAAAAAAGTCTTGAAAAAAAATCTCACAGTGATTTAGTTGGTGAGCCACCTTTAAGTTTAAAAATAACAGGAAATAAGAGAGAAGTGTATTGGATTTTTGATGCCATAATATATTTTGGAAGAAAGAAGACTATTCCATGCTATTCATTTCCTCTTAAAATACTTTCAGATTATGTATGGGTGAAAATTAAAATGGTGTTATATTGCCAGTTGAGCTTTTGAAGATTTAGAGTGTACAGATCTTGAAAATTTTTAAACCAATGAAAAGGAATTTGTAGCAAAGCATTGCATTCCATGCTATTATTTGGTTTTTGAGGGCTTTTTTATAGATATAATTTATTGGAATGATATTCAGTGTCCTCTTCCCACCAATTCCATTGTCAAAGTACCATTTGGAAGCTGGGGATAGGGTTATAGTTAGGATAATTTCTAGAAGAAGTAACCCAAAGGAAATTAAATAGACCAAATCAGTTCTAAACTCCCAAAATGCCTGCTCTTCTTACTCCACAAATATATCTCTCTTTCGCTATTTTAAAATTTTTTTGCTTTCAATTATATGTGAAGACAGTTTTCAAAATAAATTTTGTAAGATTTTTAGTTCCATACTTTCTAGTTCCCTTTCTTCCCTCCTTCTCCCTATATCAACAATCTGATAAAAGTTATACATATACAAACATGTTCAAGATATTTCTATATTGGGGGTGGCTAGGTGGTGCCGTTGATAAAGCACCGGTCCTGGAGTCAGCAGTACCTGGGTTCAAATCCAGTCTCAGACACTTAATAATTACCTAGCTGTGTGGCCTTGGGTAAGCCACTTTAACGCCATTTGCCTTGCAAAAAAAAAACTAAAAAAAAAGATATTTCTATATTGGTCATGTTTTGAAAGACGAATCTGAAAACAAGGGGAAAATAGGAGAAATGAAAAACAAAACAAATTTTTAAAAGTGATAATAGAGGCAGAGCCAAGATGGTGGCATGAAGGCATTATTTCCTGTGAACTCCTCCCCACTCAAAAGTGCTAAAAGCCATCAAATTATGACTCTATTCAAAATTTTGAGGGGCAGAACCCACAGAAAGACTGAGTGATACATTTCCCCAGCCCAAGATAACTTAGAAGCTCTTCAGGAAAGGTCTGTTTCATCAGGACCGGGAGTATGAAAAAAGCCCTGACCACAGCACAGCACAACCCAGACCAGCACAGCCCAGGGATGGCTGGGAACAGCTTGAAAGGACAGTGAGAAAACTCTGCTGCACCTGAATAAGTGTGGAATGAGGAGCACCTGCTGTAGAACCTGCAGTGAGAATCAGGAGAAACCAGCCTGTCTCTCCAGCCCACAGCCCACAGATGGTAAGGGGGTCAGGGGAGATGGCAGAAATCTCTCTGTTCTCCTTAGGGCAGGACTCTACTATTTACCCACACTCAGATCAAGCTTGCAGTTTGGCCTTCCATACTAAGATAGAAAGGATCCTCCTCACAATTCCAGGGCAGAAGGCAGTGCCTGTGGTCATCTATTTATCAAAGCACAGGCAAGACAGCATAAGACCTTGGAGGAATAAAGGTTCCAATGGGATGGCCTGAAAAAACCCCAAAGCCTTGGAAGTGCTGTAAATCAGACTTGGGCTGAGGAAATTAGTAAACAACAGAAAAAGAAGAATCTGGCCATAGAAAATTACTCTATTCCCATGGAAGATCAAGATGATAACAAAATCAAAGCTTCCATATTCCAAACCTCCAAGAGAAATAGAAAATGGGCTCATATTATGGATGAGCTCAAAAAAGACTTTGAAAGGCATTTAAGGGAGGTGAAGGAAAAATTAGGAGGAGAAAGGAGAGTGATGCAGAAAAATCATGAAAAACCAAATCAGCAGCTTGGTGAAAGAAATAAAAAAAAAATATTGAAGAAAATAATATGTTAAAAACCAGTTTAGATCAAATGGAAAAAGGAAAACAAAAGGCAAATGAGGAAAAGAATGCCTTAATAAACAGACTTGACCAGCTGGAAAAGGAGATAAAAAAGCTCTCTGAAGAAAATAACTCCTTCAAATGCAGAATGGAATTAAAGGAAGCTGATGACTTTGCAAGAAATCAGGAAAAAATGAAACTCTTCCAAAAAAGCCAAAAATTAGAAGAAAATGTGAAATATCTCACTGGAAAAACAACTGAACTTGAAAACAATTCCAACAGAAATAATTTAAAAATTATTGGGCTACCTGAAAGTCATGACCAGGAATAGAACCTAGATTTAATTTATCAAGAAATAAATTGCCCTGAGATCCTAGAAGCAGAGGGTAAAATAGAAATTGAAGGAATTCACCAGTCACCTCCTGAAAGAGATCCCAAAAGAAAAACTTCCAGGAATATTACAAGCAAATTCCAAAATTCTCAGACAAAATACTAAAAACTTCCAGAAACATACACTTCAACTACTATGACTCCATAGTTAGGATTACACAGGATATGGCAGCATATACATTAAGAGTTCATAGGGAATGGAATATGATATTCCAGAAGGCAAAAGACCATGAACCAACTACCCAGCAAAACTGAACATCCTCTTTCAGGGGAAAAGATGAACCTTCAGTGAAACAGGGGACTTTCAAACTTTCCTATTGAAACAAGAAGAGCTGAACAGAAAGTTTGATCTTCTAGTATAGGACTCTGGTGACCAATAGAGGGGATAGACAAGAAGGACCAACTATGAGGAATTGGATGAAAATGAACTGTTTGTATTCCCTCATGGGTAGAAGATATTGATAACTCATATGAACTTTCTTATTTATAAGAGCTTGTTCGAAGGAGCATATATATAGACAGGGCACAGGAAGGAGTGGAATATAATGTATAATATAGTAAAAAAGATGGAATCAATGGGTGATAAAGGGAAGTACTGAGAGGAAGAGAAAGGAGAAGAGGAAGGAGCTAATAAATTTCACATAAGAATCAAGAAAAATCTTTTTCAATGGAGTGGAAGGGGGGAAGGGAAAGGGGAATGAGTAAGCCTTCATTCTCATCAGAAATGGTGCAGAGAGGAAATAGCATGCACACTTAATAAGGTATATATATATAGAAATCTATCTAACCCTAGAGAAAAATGAGAAGAAAGTGATGGGATAAGGGGGAATGGTGGGGGGAAGGGAAGGTAGAATAGGCGATAGAAGAGAGGGAAGATTGTGGGAGAGGGTACTCAGATACAACATACTTTTGGACAGAGTTGGGATGAAAGGAGAGAGAGAATAGAATAAATGAGAGTGAGAAGGAATAGAGTGGAGGAAAATACAGTTAGTAGTAGCAACTTTTGGAAAAATATTGAATCAACTTCTCTGGTGGATTTATAAAGAAGACAACTCACCCCAGAGACAGAGCCATTATTATCTGAACATAGACTGAAGTACATTTTTTTTTCCTTTCTCTCATTATTCTCGAGGTTTCTCATCTTCTGAGGGGGTAGGGGAGTTTATGTTATTCTTATAAAAAATTATTGTAATAATATAAAATCAATGAATAAACCAAAATCATGCTTGAAAAAATTAATTAAAATAAAGACCAAAAATATAGTGAAAATAGAATGCTTTGGTCTGCATTCAGACTACATAGTACTTTCTCAGGTGTGGATAGTTGTTTCATCACAAGTTTATATAATTGTCTTTGATCACTATATTTCTGAAAAGAACTAAGTCTATCATAAGTAATCATCACAAAATGTTGCTATCAAGATGCACTTATGTATTGGTTCTACTTGCTTCATTCAGCATTAGTTCATGTTCATCTTATACAGTTTTCCTGAAATCTGCCTGTTAAAGATTTCTTAGAGAACAAAAATATTTCATTATATTCATGTATCACAGTTTGTTGATAATTCTCCAATTGATGGGTATCCCATCAAATTCAAATCTTTGCAATTACAAGAGCTACCAAAAATATTTTTGTATATGTGGTTTCTTTTCCCTTTTTCATGTTCTCTTTGGGATATAGATCTTTGGTATACAGTTGTATTGCTGAATGAAAGGGTATGCACAATTTTATAGCCCTTTGGCCAGTTACAAATTGTTTTCCAGAATTGTTAGATCAGTTAACAACTCCATCAAAAATGCATTACTTTTCCAATTTTCTCACATTAATCATTTCCTTTTTCTATCATATTGCCCAATCTGATAGTTTTTGAGATGCCACTAGAGTTATTTTAATCAGATTTTCTCTAATAATGATTTAGAGTATTCTTTTTCAATAGACTATAGACAACTTTGATTTCTTCATCTGAAAAGTGACTCCTCTTATATTCTTCAACCACTTGGTTGTTTGTTTGATTGATACTTGTCCTTCATTAACAAAAAAGAACAAAATGAAATCACTGTTTGAGACAGATTACAGTGTGCCTGACTGTGACTAATCAGATCAATGTGTAAGGCACTAATAGTCCATGCGAACACTGGGATGATTACTCTAAACTTATATATGTCACATTTCCTTTAATTGCTTCAATTTTGCCTGCTTCATAGAGGGATGGATGCTCTCTAATGAGGGCATGCCATGTTGAGTGTTCCTGTATGAGTGTCTCCTATGCTGTACAATCAATTCTAAAATTCTTAAAAGAGACAATCAGGGTGACCAAATATCACTTATTCTGACCAGCTGGTGAGCTCTTGCCCTATATGAGTTCTCCATAGAATAATCTTTTTTGGGAAGCATATTTCTGGCATTCTAAAAACATGTCCACTCCATCATAGTTGCACTCTCTGTAGAAATATTGGAATGTTTGGGAGTTGAGCTCAAGAAAAGATCTCGGTGTCTGGTAGCTTTTCATTTTGGTGATCTTCAGGATCTTAGGTGGAATGATTCACTTTCCAAATATGGCATTGCTACTGCCCAGGTTTCACAGACATACAACAATGAGGTCAAGAAAATAGCCTTATAGACCTTCAGTTTTGTAGTTAGTCTAATATCTTTCCTCTCCCACCCTATTTTTCAGAGCCTTCCAAATATTGAGCCACCTCTGGTCAATGTGTTTCTCCCTGGATAGGATACTGCCAAGATAAATGAATGTGATTACAGTTTTACTTCTCCATTTGCTGCAACTAAGAGTTCCTAATACGGATAGTGTTGTGCTGGCTGATGGAACCCCTGTGTCTTCTTGGTGTTGTCGGGCCAAAATTAGCACGAGCATCAGAGAATCAATTTCTACTTTGTTGCATCTCAGCTTCAGAAGCTGCATTGAGTGAACAATTATCTGCAAGTGGAAGATCATGTACCAGCACTCCCTTCTCTTTGGTTCTGGATTGTAGCTTTTCAAGTTGAAGAATTTACCATCAGTACAATAGCAATCCTTGATGCTGTGTTCATGTTCAGTAAAGGCATTTGACAGCATGCCTGAAAACACCATTCTAGAAATATGAGAGCAAGGACATATCCTTGTTTCACTACATTGGTGACTAGGAAATCTCTAGAGCATTGTCCACTATCCAGAACCTGGGCAAGCATGTTGTCTTGAAATTTACATACAGTACTGATACATTTCTACTGGCAACTAAATTTTCGTATAATTTTCTGTAAATACTCATGACTGACAACCTCAAACTACTTGGTCAGATGTACAAAATGCTCCTGGAAAGGTTCCTGGAATTGTTGAGCAGCAAACACCATATCAACTGTTCCTTGACCCTTTCTGAATGCATACTAGTTCTCAGGGAAGTAACCATCTTCCAGGTGAAGGATCAGTCTATAGAGAAGGACCCTGGCAAGAATCTTACCAGCAATAACTAAAAGAGGAAAAACCCCTGAGATTATCATAGGAAATTTTATAGAGATAGATGATGGAGACATCCTTGAATTCCTGGGGGATAACTTCTTTGTGCCATATAATCTGGAAAATTTAAGTCAACTTTTGGATAAGCAATGGACTCCCCCACTATGTTGTAGATCTCAGCTGGAATAGAATAAGTGCCAGGTGCTTTGCCACTTGAAAGGAGACTAATGACATTGAAAACCTCTTTTTCAGTTGAAACTTCAGCTAGGGATTGATTGACATCAAATTGGGGTAAACAGTCAATAGCTTCTGCATTGATTGATGACAGTCTGATAAATACACTATGTAATGGAATTGTTCATCCCATCTCTCTAGGATCATGTCCCTGATCGGTGGTTCCATCAGCACTGAGTAAATGACATGCATCATAGGTCTCTGGCTCATAAATAGCCTTCAGGGCATCATAAAAGCACTTTGGATTGTTGCTATCTCCATAAAACTGAACTTCATCTGCCTGCATACTGACCCAAGAGACCTACATCTCTCTAAACTTGGATATCTTATCACTTGGGGAATGATTTGTATTCCTTTTAATTTGACTCAGTTCTCTATATTTTATAAATAAGTCCTTCATCATAAATTCAGGATATAAAATTATTGTAATAATATAAAAAATATTTCTGCTTTCCTTCTAACCTCGATTGCACTGTTTTCATATGGGTGCAAAATGATTTTAATATAGTACAAGAAAAATTATCCACTTTGAATTTTATAACATTTCTCTATCGCTTGTTTGGTCAGAAACTCCTCCCCTCTCTAGATATGACAGATAAATGAACCTTGTTCTCTTAATTGCCTTATAGTATCAGCCTTTATGTCTAAATCCTCTACCCATTTTGACCTTATCTTGGTATAATGTGAATCCCCAAAAATTTCTTAATGGGTTTTCAAGTTATGATCCTCTCTTAATGAGTGTGTGGGCTGGGCTGACTTTAATCTCTTATTTCAAGGAAGATTTAATTTACATGTGTTGCCATATCAACAATTCTTTTACTCAGTTTCATAATCACGGACCACAAACAATCCAGTATCCCAAGAAATAATTTAATTGAGTCAAGTCAGTTCCCCAAAACAGACTGACATCTGCAAAATGATATTTTCCACAGCACAGTTATCGGCATTTTTCTGCCTTTAGTAATTCAAATGGGTAATACAGGCAAAAATCATACTTTAGTAGACACACAAGACCTCCCAATTGTTTTATTGCAGTAGAATTCTTTTACCATGATTGCATTGCTGGAAATCATTTTCTTAGGAGTTGGAGGTGAAATAGAACTGACCCCTAGCTCTTCTGTACAGAATTAGAAATTTGGGGGAAAGTAAAAGGTGGTCTGAACTCTGTAAGGGAAAATAGGAAATGTCACATAGAACTTCAGTCCAACCTTTTCATGTCCTAAATTCTGTTCCATTTTATACATTGTTTTGTTTTAGTGAATTGTTTAAGAATTTAGGTATATTATTTTAGTATAGTGATTGTGAGGCCTGACACAAAGACTTGTACAAAAGGAACTAAACTACATGCATAGAAGCCTTAATCATCTCTTTTTTCCATCAAGATAATATCAGAATGGGAAAAAGGGAAGGGTGGGATGGATATGGGTTACTAGAACTTTATTCGCATTGGAATGAATCAAAAACAAAATAACATAATCATGTGGGTATTGACATCATTATTTACAGGGAAATAGAAGCAAAATAAGAAAGGAGGGTATTGACAGAGAAAAAAACTCAAAAGAAGTAGATTGGGGTGGCAGTAGTAAAAAGCAAAACACTGGAGAGGAGGGAAAGAAAAAAGTGAGAAGAGAGAGAAACAGAGAGACACAGACAGACAGACAGAGACAGACAGAGAGAGAGAGAGAGAGAGAGAGAGAGAGAGAGAGAGACAAGAAGAAAAATAGTCCTGAGGAAAAAACATAGTATTCATAATTGTGAATGTGAATGAGGTGAACTCTTCCATAAAGTGGAAGTGCATAGTGGAGTAGATTACAAGCCAGAATCCAACTTTATGTTGTTTGCATGGAACACACTTGAAGCAACAAAGACACACACAGAATAAAGATAAAAGGCTAGACAAGAATCCATTATGCTTCATATAAAGTAAATAAAAAAAAAACAGGTCTCAGAAGAATAGATGCAATTGAAAGTGATAAGGAAGTAAACCACATCTTCCTACAAGCTACTACAAACAAGGAAAGAATATGAATACTAAACATATATACAGCAAGTGGCATAGCATCCAAATTATTAAAGACATCAAATGAGTTATAGGAGGAAAAAGCAAAATTATGTTGATGAGAAATCTCAACTTTCCATTCTCAGAAGTAAATAAATCTAACCACTATATAAATTAGAATGAAGTTAAGGAGTTCAATAGAATTTTAGGAAAGTTAGAAAAGAATACTGGACAAAACTGAATAGATAGAAAAGAATGTATATTTTTTCTAAGCAGTACTTGACACTTACATAGAAACTGACTATGTATTAAAACATAAAATCTTCATCATCAAATGTAGAAAAATAGAAATATTAACTATATACCTTACAGATCATAATTTATATTCAATAAAAGACAGTGGAAAGAAAGATTACAAATTAATTGAAAAGTAAATCATTTAATCTTGAAGAATAAATAGGTCAAAGAAGAAATCCTTGAAACATTCAATTTCCACAAAAAGAAAAACAAAAACTGGGAAAACATTCCAGAATTTATGGGCTACACACAAGCCAGTACTTATGGGAAAATATATTTCTTTAAATTCTTACATCAATAAAATTAAAAAGGAACAGATTAATGAATTGGGCATAAAACTAAAAAGAACTTGAAAAAGAATAAACAAAAAAATCTCCAACTGAATATCAAATTGGAAATCTTGAAAAGTCAGACTTTTTAGTCATTAGTAAATGACCAGATGATTAGTAAATTACTAAATGATTAGTAAATTAGTAATTAGTAAATTAGTAAAATTGTAAGTAAGAAAATTCCTGAGCTGAAAATTCTAACTAGGAGTTGTTATTGTGAAAAAACAATAACACTGATAAACCATTGATAGAGTTCCAAGGCAAAGCCAAGATGAAGGTGTGAAGATTACATGCTCCTGGAACTTTTCCTAACCAAAGATGATTGAAGCCTCTATTCTGACTTTCAAGTTACAGATCCCACAAAGCAAAAGAGAAGATTCAAATAAGATTTCAATGGTAGACATCGTGGAGCATCTTTAGTGAAGGTCTCTTTGAGGGAAAAGGAGAAATCAAATCCAGGAGGCAGGAGAGTAGGGAAAGCTAGTAGAAGCCTTTTAGCTACAGGGCAACCCAGGTCCCAATTCTTTGAGAACAGCAGAGGTCCTGGTAGCTAGATAGCAAGCCTGCTGGGAGGATATCAACCCCCCAAAAAGTTTGAACACTAGGAATATCAGCATAAAAGACAAGCCTGGGTCAGGGAAAAAACCACTGCTAAGTCAGAACTTTTACATAAAAGAGGAAACAAACATCTGCAAAAGTAAGGCCTGGACTGCATAGGCAACATCTTGGCCAACAACAAGCCAGGCATCAGACCCCAAACACCCTGGGTGTGAGAGAGAAAATAGGTCATATTTCAGTTAACTAGGGGTTAAATATCTTGGGTGTGTGTGTGCTGGTGGGGAGGGGGTAAAGTGTAAGCTAAAATAGGAATGGGGGAGTGGCACAAATAGTTCAAGAAATGATCTAGCTTTGGATGATACTTTGGGTCATGAAGAGTATTGTGTGTCCTTGGAGAGTATTTGAAAATGGGTTAAGGTAAAAAATGATTATAAATATAACTGGATGGAATTTGAGACAATGCTGCTTATCAAGTAATCAAGCAAGCAATCTGTGATGATACTTTGATAACAATATGAGTTTATCAAATAATCAAACTGTGACTGATAATACTTGAATAATAGTAGAGCAATAAATAACATAAGGTGAAAAGGCACAAAGATTTATAATTTTAGAAGGAAAGGTGAGTGAGCTCTAAGTAAATTCTATTCAATAGAATTGGCCCAGAGAGGGATACATTCCCATTTAGGTTTAAAAATTTATCCTAATCCACAGGGGGCGGGGGAGTGGGACAAGGAAAGGAAGCAATAAAGGAAGAAGTAACTGATAAAAGGGATGGTAAAGGTAAAATTTAAAATGAACTGAAACAAATTTTAAAAGAAAAATCTAAGGGGAAAGGGAGAAAATTTTGGTGAGGAGGAATAAGAGGAAAGGAAAGAAAAACATTTAAAAAGAGAAAAAGCATGGAGTGATATACAGAATTAGTAATCTTAACTATAAATGTGAATGGGATGATTTTGTTTGGAAGCAGAATTAAAAAACAGAATTCTACAATCTGTTGTTTACAAGAAACACATTTGGAGCAGAGAGATACATGGAGGGTAAAGGTAAAAGTTGGAGCAAAATATATTATCCCTTGAGCAGAACTAAAAAGCACTGTACACCCTAACAGCAACATGGGGGTGATAATCAAACTTGATGGACTTGCTCATTCTATCAGTGCAACAATCAGGGACAATTTTGGGATATCTGTGATGGATAACATCATCTGTATCCAGAGAAAGAACCGTGGAGTTTGAACAAAGACCAAAGACTGTTGCCTTTAATTTAGGGGGGGAAACTGATATCTTATTATGTAATTTTGCTCTCTTATACTTTATTTTTCTTCCTTAAGGATATGATTTCTCTCTCATCACATTCAACATAGATCAATGTATATCATGGAAACAATGTAAAGACTAGCAGACAACTTTCTGTGGGAGGTGGGGGGAGGGAAGCAAGATTAGGGGGAAAATATTAGAAATCAAAATCAATAAAATCCTTCTTAAAAAATATATTATCCTTGGGGCGGCTAGGTGGTGCAGTGGATAAAGCACTGGCCCTGGAGTCAGGAGTACCTGGGTTCAAATCCAGTCTCAGACACTTAATAATTACCTAGCTGTGTGGCCTTGGGCAAGCTACTTAACCCTGTCTGCCTTGCAAAAAAAAAAAAAAAAAATATATATATATATATATATATGTGTGTGTATATATATATATATATATATATATATATATATATATATATATATATATATATTATCCTTACCTGAATTAAAAAAATCAGGAGCAGTGATTCTGATCTCAGATAAATTAAAAGCAAAAATTGATCCTATTAAAAGGGATAAGGAAGGAAACTATATCTTCTTAAAAGCTATCAGTGGTAATGGAGCTATATCATTACTGAATGTCTAGGCACCTAATGGTATGGCATATAAACTGCTAGAGGAAAAACTGAGTGAATAACAAGGAGACAGACAGTAAGACTTTAATAATGGGGGATCTCAACCTTCCTCTCTCAGAACTAGATAAATCTAACCACAAAACAAACATAAAGGAGGTAAAGAAGGTGCATGAAATCTTAGAACACTTAGATATTATAATCTTCTGGAGAAACCTTAATGGGGATAGGAAAGAATATACTTTTATCTCAACAATACATGGTGCTTATACCAAAACTGACCATGTAGTAGGAAATAAAAACCTTTAATCAGATGTAGAAAGGCAGTAATAAGAAATACTCACTTCTAAGATGATGCAACAAAAATTACATGTAATAAATGGTCATGGAAAGATAAACCAAAAACAAATTGGAAATTAAATAACTACATCTTAAATAATGAGTAGATTAAACAACAAATATTATATGTATAAATGATTATATCTAAGAAAATACTAATGAGAAATCATATCAAAATTTATGGGATACAACCAAGATAGTTTTAAGAGAAAACTTTATATCTGTAAATACCTATATGAACAAAAAAAAGAGAAAAAAGAGATCAATGAATTGGATATGCAATTTAAAAAGCTAGTAAATGAACAAATTAAAGATTCTCAATTAAATACCAAATTAGAAATTCAGAAAATCAAGGGAGAGATTAACAGATTTAAAAGCAAGAAAATCAATTGATCTCATAAATAAAACTTAGAGTTGTTTTATGAAAAAGCCAACAAAATAGACATATCTTTGGTTAATCTGCTTTAAAAAAGAAAGAAAATGATCAAATTACCAGTATCAAAAATGAAAAGGGTCTAACCTCCAATGAGGAGGAAATTGCAAAGATAATTCAGAGCTACTTTGTCAAAATGAATGCCAATAAATTGAATAACTTGAGTGAAATGCATTAGTATTTATAAAAATACAAACTGCCTAGATTAACAGAAGAGGAAATAAATTACTTAAATAATCCCATCTCAGAAAAGGAAATTGAAGAAACCATCAATAAACTTTCTAAGAAATCTCCAGGTCCAGATGGATTTGCAAGTGAATTCTACCAAACATTTAAGTAACAATTAATTCCTTCCCTACATAGACTATTTAAAAAAATAGGAGTTCTGCCATACCCCTTTTATGACACCAACATGGTGCTGATACCTAAACCAGAAAGAACCAAAATAGACAAAGACAATTACAGATCAATCTCCCTAATGAATATTGTTACAAAAATCTTAAGAAAACATTTTAGCAATGAGACTACAGAAAGTTGTTAGTAGGATAATCCACCATGATCAGGTAGGATTTATACCAGGTAGGCAGGGATGGTTCAATATTAGGAAAGCACTAAATATAATTTAATATATCAATAGCAAAACCAACAGAAATCATATGATTATCTCAATAGATGCTGAAAAAGTCTTTGTTGAAATGCAATTCATTCCTATTAAAAACACTAAGAAAGCTTAGAAATAAATGGAGTTTTCCTTAAAATAATAAATAGTATCTAAAATTATCAACAAATTTTATATGTAGTAGGGGAGCATTTCCAATAAATTCAAGGGTTAAATAAAGATGCCCAGTAACACCATTACTGTTCAATATAGTCTTACAAGTGTTAGTTGTTACAATTAGAGAAGAAAATGAAATTGAAGTAATTGGAATATGGAATGAGGAAGCAAAGCTTTCACCCTTTGCAGATGATATGATGGTATACTTAGAGAAACTGAGAAAATCATCTGAAAAATTTCTTGAAGCAATTACGAAATCCAGAAAAGATGCAGGATATAAAATAAACCCATATAAATCATCAGCATTTCTATATGAACAACAAAGCCCAAGATTAAGAAATAGAAAGAGAAATTCTATTTAAATTTATTATAGATAACATTAAATAATTAGGAATTACCTTCCTAGTTAAATGCAAAAACTGTATGAACAGAAAAATAAAGTACTTCTCACTCAAATAAAGTCAGATCTAAATAACTGAAAAAATGTCAATTGCTCATGATTAGGTTGAGCTAATATAATAAAAATGAAATTCTAACCAAATTAAATTACTTATCCAGTGATATACCAAATCAAACTATCAAATAACTACCTTATTGAGATAAGAAAAAATAGTAACACAATCCATTTGGAACATCAAAATTTCAAGAATACCAAGGGGACTAATTTAAAAAACTGTATACAAAGGTAGCATACCTCTACTAGATGTAAAACTATACTATAAAGCAGCAGTCATAAAGACTGCTTGGTACAGGTTAAAAAATAGAATAACGGATCAATGCATTAGCATAGGTTCAAAAGAAACCATTGTACATGACTACAACAATCTACTATTTGACAAACACAAAGACATTACCTGATGGGATAAGAACTCACTATTTGACAAAAATTGTTGGGAAAACTACAAAACAGTGTTATAAAAACTTAGCATAAACCCACATCTCACACCCTACAGATATATACGATCAAAATGGACACAAAATTTAGACATAAAAGATGACATATCGTAGGCCAAGAAATACTTTATATATTAGATCTATGGAGATGGAATAAATTTATGACCGAACAAGAATTATAGTATATTGTAAAATACAAAATGAATGATTTTGACTATATTAAATTAAAAAAATTTTGCACTAACAAAGTCAATGTTGCCAAAAATTAAAAGGAAAACAGGAAGCTGGGAAATAATCTTCACAACTAGGAGTTCTGATAAAGGTCTCATTTCTAAAAAATATAGAGAACTGCATGAAATGTATAAGGTTACAAGTCATTCTCCAATTGATAAATGATCAAGGGATATGAATAGACAGTTTTCAAGTGAAGAAATTAAAGTTATATATCATCATATGAAAAATGTTTCAAATCATTATTGATTAGAGAAATGCTAATTAAAACAACAATGAGGTATCATCTCACACCTGTCAGATTGACAAAGATGAAAAAAAAGAGAAAATGATCAATGTTGGAATGGTTATGGGAGAACAGGAACATTGAGGAATTACTGGTGGAGTTGTAAATAAATCCAACCATTCTGGAGAGCAACATGGAACTATGCACAAAGAGTAATAAAACTGTACATACTCTTTGACCCAGCAATTCCAATTCTAGTTTTATATCCAGAAGAAATTATAAAATATGCAAAAGTTCCACATAATATAAAATATCCTTAGCAGTTTTTTTGTAGATGCTAAGAATTGGAAATTGAGGCAATGTCCATCAATTGAGGAATGACTAAAAAAGTTATGGTACATGAATACTATGGAATATTAATGTTCTATAAGAAACCACAAATGGTGAGATTCTAGAGAAACATGGATTGACTTACAAAATCTGATACTGAGTGAAAGCAGCAGAATCAAGAGAATAATGTACACAGCAATAACACAATGTGAGATGAACAACCTTGAAGGAAGAAGCATCTCTTAGCAGTTCAGAGAGCTAGGACATCTGTATTAGACCAACTATGGACAATGTAATCTCCATCCAGAAAAAGAAAAACAAAACAAAACAAAACAAAAAACAAAAAGAAAAAAAAACAAAAGAAAAAGGTATCCTTCAGAATCTGACGAACACTTTATAAAAATTATCACTTATATATCTCATCACCTTAATCCTAATACCTCATACCAGAAATGACTAATACATAAACATGTTTATCCAAAAATATATATATATGTATGTGTATATATATATATATATATATATATATATATATATATATATATATCCAATGCTAATTTGACTGTTGGCCACTGAGGGGAGAGGACATGAAGGGAGGGTGGAAGGAAATTTTGTAACTTAAAAATATACATCTGCATATGGATGATTATAAATTAACTAATTAATTTTAAAAAGATAAACCATTGCTTAATTTGATTTCATAAAAGAAAGAAAAATTGCATGTCAAAAATTAAAAGGGTAAATTCACTACCGATTAAAAAAAATTCAAATGATCTTTAGAAAATTCTTTGCCCAATTATATGTAAAATTTCTCTCATATATGTAAATTTTTTTAATATTTATGAAAACATAAATTGTCCTGATTAATGGAAGAAGAAATAGAATATTTTAAAAGCTCCACCTTAGGAAAAACTGAATAAATCATCAATGAAGTACCTAAGGAAAAACCCCCAGGTCCTGATGGGTTCACAAGGGAATATTATCAAACACTTAAAGAACAATTAATTCCAATGTCATATAAAGTATTTGGAAAAATAGGCAAAGAAAGATTCAAACAAAATTTCTTTTGTTACACAAATGTAGTACTGATATGTGAAGGAGGAAAAGCTAAAACATAGGAAAATACTATTGTTCATCTTCTCTAATAAATAGTGCTGTAAAAATTTTAAATAAAATATTAGTAAGATTATAGCAATATATCATAAGGATCACATACTGTCATCAGATAGGGTTTATGCCAGGCAAGCAGAGCTAATTCAATATGAGTAAAATTATCAAAATAATTGAAAATATTAATAACAAAACTTACAGAAATTTAGTGATTATATCAATAGATGCTGGAAAAGCTTTCGACAAAATATAGTTACTATTCCCATTAAAAATAAAAGAGAACACAGAAATAAATGGACCTTTCCTTTAAATGATAAGCATATTTATTTAAATACATCAGCAAGCATTATCTATAATGGAATAAACTAAAAACTTTCCAGGCAAAATGAGCATTGAATCAGGATGCCCATTATCTCCACTCTTATCCAATATTGTACTACAAATGTCAGCCATAGCAATGAGTATAAAAAAGATTTTAAAGAAATTAAACTAGGCAAGGAAGAAACATAACTCTTACTCTTTGCAGATGATAACATGATATTCTTAGAGAATCATAGAGAATAAATTAAAGAACTACTTGAGATAATTATCAACTTTAGCAAAGTTACAGGATACAAAATAGATATATTACCAGCAAAGTCTAGCAATAAGAGATAGAAAGAGAAATTTCATTTAAAAGTATAGGAGACAATATAAAATGGCTAGGAGTCTATCTGCCCAGGAACTATCTGAACAAATTATAAAACACTATTCACACAATTAAAGTCATATTTAAAAGTAGAAAAATATCAGTAGCTCATAAGTAGGGCAAACCTATATAAAAATGACAATTCTGTAGACATTAATATTCTTATTCAGTGTACAACAAGCTATTAAAATATTTATTTCACCTAAGAAACATAAGAAAGTTCATCTTGAAGAACAAAAAAATGAAAATATCATGATAAATAAAGAAAAAATGCAAAAGAATGTTACCACAATCTCAAATTATATTATAAAGTGATAACCTTCAAAATAATCTAGTACTGATTAAAAATAGAGTGATTAATCCATGGAATAAATTAAGTACAAAACACACTAATAAATGATCATAATACCCTGTGCTTGATAAATCCAAAGACCCCAATTCTGAAATAAAAGCTCACTATTTGACACTATTTGACTGAAGAGAAAAGTTGAAAACAATAAAATCAAAACTAGGTATCGATCATCATATTACATCATATACCAAGGTAAGCTAAAAATGGGTATAAGATCTAAAATAACGAAAGGTCATAAAAAGGTACATTAGGAAATGAAACAATATTTTATTCATTTATTGATCTAATGAGAAGGGAAGAATTTATGATCAAACAAGATATAGTAATTCAAAAGATAAAATGGAAAATTTTGATTATATTAAGATAAAAAAGGTTACGAACAAATGAAATCAATGCTACCAAAGTTAAAAGTGCTCAAAAGTGGGCAACAAATATCTCTCTTAAAGGCCTCTATCCTTTAATATATAGAAAACTGAATCAAATTTAAAGGAATACAAGTCATTTCCCAAATGATAAATGAAAAGAAAATGAAACAGGCAATTTTCAGATAAAGAAATGACTATTGATAGTCATATGAAGAAATGTTCTAAATCACCATTGATTAAGGAAACACAAATTAAAAGAATTCTGTGGTACTACCTCACACCTATCAGACTGGCTAATATGAGAGAAAAAACTGATAAATGTTAGAGAGGAGTTGAGACACTAATGAAATGTTAGTGCAGAATGATTTGGACCTATGCACAATGGGCTATAGAACTGTTTCTGCCCTTTGTTCCAGCAATACCACTTTTAGATCTATATAAAGAGATCACAAAATAGGGGAAAGTATCTACAATTATCAAAAAGAAATATTTATAGTAGCTTTCTTTTGTGGTGGCAAAGAATTGAAAGCTTAAGAGATGCCCGTCAATTGAGCAATGACTGAACCAGTTGTGGTATATGAATGTAAGGTAAAAATATTGAAACATAAAAATTTATGCACAAGTAGATTTCAGAGAAAATTGGGAACACTTAAATGAACTAATGCAAAAAAGTGATTGAAACAAAAAATACACTGACAAAGCATTAGCAACATTATGTGTTGATTAACTATGATTGATTTAGCTCTTCACAGCAGTACAATGATCCAAAAGAATTCCAAAGGTCTCATAATAGTAATAGGTTTTTACATTTAGAAAAAGAACTGAGGGAGTCTAAAACCAGATTGAAGCATTCCATTTTCACTTACTTTCTTCTCTTTTGGTCTGTTTCTTCATTCATAATATGACTAGTATAGAATTATGTTATATATGATTGCACATATATAAACCATATCAAATTGCTTGCATTGTAGGAAGTGGGGAGGAAAAGAAATAGTGTAGAAATCACTTTTTAAATGAATTTAAATTTTCAGTAAGATTAATATTGTTTAAAAATGACTTTGAGTAAATAAGTTATTTTTACTTTTTTAAAAACTCAAATTAACTATAAGAAACTTAAGAAGAAAGCTACTATCAGATCCAGAGAAGAACTGATAAATATATGTTTAGAATAATTTTATATAAATATATTTATTGTATCTGATGATAGCTATTTCTGGATCATGAAAAGAGGGAAGAAAGAAAGGAAAAAAACAAAATTTATAGGATAATATTGTTGTACTTTTTGAAAGCTATAGCAAGTGGTACATAGTGGATTTACAGTTTCACCTACAATCATCTGATTTATTGTTCTATGCCATGAAGAGTCTTATTTTATTCCATAAATTAAAAATAGCACAAATAAGTTGCCTTTCAAAATGGATGTCATTGCCCTTACATGTAATTAGAGGAATAAAATGTTATTTTGAAAAAAAAAAGAGAAAAAGAAAGAATGGACGTAATAAATCTAAAAAAAAAAAGAACTGAGACTTTGATCAAAAAACCCTCCTGTGAATGTGTGTGTGTGGCAGGGGGGAGGGAGAGAGAGAGGGAGAGAGCACAAGAGAAAGTTCACAAAATCTCGGAGTTGGAAAAGGTCTTGTAGGTTCTCTAGTATACTATAAAACTGAAAAAAATGATCCCCTCTATATTATGTTGGACAAGTGGTCATACAATCTCTATTTAAAAGGTGCCAATTAAAGATATCCTCCTACCTCCCAAAGAAGTCCATTCAACTTCTGGGTGATTACAGGAATTCTTTTTGTTAGCCTCAGTTTAATGTTTTCTTTCAAACATTTTACCCTTAGTGTTTTTTGCTGGTCAAAGCAAAATATCTAATTTCTCTTCCAGGCAACCCTGCAAATTTTTGAAGGTAACAATAATCTTTTCTACATCTCTCAAATTGTCCCTTTTCTATAAATACATATTAATATTAATGGGTATACTATACATGAATAATATACATATAAAAATATATGGGTGTATATAAGTGCATATGAATGTTTAAATATACATGCATAATTATATGTGTGTGTATATACACATGTACATATAGATATATGTGTGTATATGTATATATCCTGGGATCCTTTCCATCTTGGATACCCTCCTCCAGATATAATTGGATTTGTCCATTTTTTACTCCACAAATTTAATTACTGTCTATCTAAATGGTTCCATGGCCCAGAAAATGCATTACGAATGGAACCTGTGCATCAGAGACTCTCATGAAATAGAATGGAAATATTTGGAAAGATTTCTTACCTTTCTGATGTATTGCATCGCCCAGAACTATGACACCAGCCAGTGTGTTATCCTCAACTTTTCTTGCTATTAGACAGTTCAAACAACTTAATTTATCAGCAAAAAGTTGTTTAGTTCTTTCTTTGTGAGAGAACGGGGGATGATAGTATCAGGGGATAAAGAAAGCTATCTTTCTGGGTTGAAGGAACATATATGATTTGTATTAGAATTACCGGGAAAAATTATTGACTTCTATCAATGAATAACTATTTCTTGTAAATAATTTAATATAGTCAAATGTAGGAGGTCTAGCATGTACATGTTCTAAAAGGGTTAAGATCAAGCATTACCATGTCAATAGTTTTGCTCAACTCATCAGTGATTATTTCTAGACAAAATATAGTTCTCTCTCCTCATCTCATATTCATTGCTACAGAGATGATGATAGTAACGAATACCAGAAAGACGCATAACCACTCTGAAATTTCAGTTCAGTACTACTATACTCACTGATCTCTTGCCTCAAATACCAAAGCAAGCCTATTGATTAGGAGAAAAATATAACTTTCTCATCTACTTTTTACAATTTCCACATTGGGGCATGGAGATACTTAGGTAATGGTATTCTGTTAGTAATGTGAATCCTCTACAAATCTATGTTTCTCTTCCTGGAAGATTTCTCAATTTGTATCCAATTGTCATAAGACCTTTAAATACATCACAGAGTAAATGATTAGAATCATGGATTTCTTTTTTATTGATATTTTATTTTTCCAAATTATGAAATTTTTTCAACATTCATCCATATGAATATGTATGCTTTTAATATACAAAATTTCTTTCCCTTCCCACCCCACTTCCCTCAGCAGCAAGCAGTCAGATTAATATTGTACACACACATTACTGCTAAACATGTTGACAGATTAGTCATTTTCAGTATGAGGAATTAGGATTATGGGTAAGAAATACATAAGTTTTTTTTAATGGAATGTAGTGTTCTTCAGATTGTGAAGGGATTTTGTTTTGTTTTGCTTTGTTTTCTCTGGATGGGGAAAGTATTATCCATAACCAGTCTAATAGGGTTGTCCTAACTCTCTGAACTGCTAAGTGCAGCTGAAACCATCAAATTTGATCAACTCACAGTTGTTAATTATTGTCTTGGTTCAGCTTCTTTGGCTCAGCATCAGATTCAGTAATTCATTCCATGTTTCCCTAAAGCGGCCATTTATGGTTTCTTATAGAACAATGGTATTCCGTAATATCTATCTACCAGAACTTGTTTAACCATTCCCAATTGATCAGCATCCCCTTAATTTCCAATTCTTTGCCATGACTAAAAGAGATGCTAGGAATATTTTGGAACATGTGAGCCTTTTCTCATTTTTATGATTTCTTTTGAACATAGGTCTAGAAATACAATTTCTGGGTCAAAGGGTATGAACAGTTTTATTGTTCTTTGGGCATAGTTCAGTATAGCTCTCCAGAATGATTGGATCACTTCACTACTCCACCAGCAATGCATTAATATCCCAATCCTCCCAAAACCTCTGCAACTACTATTACTTTCCTTTTGTTGTCCCCTTAGTCAATCTGATAGGTAGGAGGTGGAACCTCAGAACTATTTTAAGTTGTATTTCTCTAATCAATAATTATTTGGAGTATTTTATATGATTATATATATATATACATATATATATATAGCTTTAATCTCTTCATTTGAAAAAATCTTTTGATAATCTTTAACCATTTATTGATTGGGGAATGATTTGCAACCTTATGATGTTGGTGCACTTCTCTATATATTTTTGTAATGAGACCTTTATCAAAACTTCTGGTTGTGAATGAAGATTGTTTCACAGTTTTCTGCTTTTCTTCTAAATTTGGCAGCATTGATTTGATTAATAAAAAAATGCTTTAATTTAATATAGTCAAAATCACTCTTTTGTCAGTTTACAATGTACTCTATTTTCTTGTTTGGTCATAAATTTGTCCCCTTTCCAAAGATTTGATAGATAATTTCCTTATCTATGAAATTATCTATGGTGGTGCACTTTATGTCTAAATGTTCTAACCATTTCAATCTTATTTTGGTATAGGGTGTGAGATGTGGATCTACTCCTAGGTTTTAACATACTAATTTTCCAGTTTTCCCAAGAATTTTTGTCAAATAGTGATTTCTTATCCCAGAAGCTAATGATTTTGGTTTGACAATCAATTATTATATTCATTTACTATTGTTTTCTTTTGAACTTATTTTAATCCGCTGATCCAATATTCTATTTCTTAATCAGTACCAGACAGTTTTGATGACAGCCACTTTACAGTAAAGTTTTAGATCTGGTAGAGTTAGGCCACCTTCCTTTACAATTTTTTTTCATCAGTTCTCTTGTTACTCTTGAAATTTATTGCTCCAAATGAATTTTATTACTATTTTTTTAGCTCAATAAAATAATTATTTGGTAGTTTGACATGTATGGCACTGAATAAGTAATTTAATTTGGGTAGAAATGTAATTCTTTTATTATATTAGCTGAAATTAACCATATGCCATTAACATTTTCCCAATTATTTAGTTGTGACTTTATTTGGATGAAAATTGCTTTATAATTTTTCTCATATAATTTCTGGATTTGTGTTGGGAGGTAGATTTCCAAGTATTTGATATTTTCTATAGTAACAAATAGAATTTCTCTTCCTATCTTTTGCTCTTAGACTTTGTTGTTCATATATAAAAATGATAATCATTTTTGAGGGTGTATTTTATATCCTGTTACTTTGTTGAATTTGTTAATTGTTTCAAGGAGTTTTTAATATGATTTTCTCAGGTTCTCTAATACCATCATATGATCTGCAAAGAGTGAAAACTTTGCTGCCTCATTGCCAATTTTGATTCCTTCAATTTCTTTTTCTTTTCTTTTGCTAATGCTAACATTTCTAATACTGTATTGAATAGTAACAGTGATAATGGGTATCCTTGCTTCACTCCTAATCTTACTAGAAATGCTCCAAGTTTATCCCCATGACATATAATATTTGTCGATGAGTTAGATAGCATTTATTATTTTAAAGAAAACTCCATTTATTCCTAAACTTTCTATTGTTTATAAAAGCAATGGATGCTATATTTTATCAAAGGATTTTTCATCATCCATTGAGATAATCATATGATTTCTGTTTGTTTTGCTATTAATATGTTCAATTATGTTGATTGTTTTCCTAATATTGAACCATCCTTGCCTACCAGTATAAATTCTTTCTGATAACAGTGTATTAATCTAGTAATAACATGGTATAATCTCATTGCTAAAAATTTATTTAAGATTTTTTTCATCAATGTTCATTAGGGAGATTGATCTATAATTTTCTTTGCTTTGATTCTTCCTGGTTAAGGTATCAGCACTATGTTGCTGTCGTTAAAAGAATTTGACTGAACTCTTCACCTATTTTTTAAAATAATTTATGTAGAATAGGACATACTTAAATGTTTGGTAGAATTACATTGTAAATCCATCTGGACTTGGAAACATTTTCTTAGGAACATTACTGATGATTTCTTCATTTTTTTTTCTGAAAGTGGGTTATTTAATTCTGTTATATTTTCTGTTAATCTGGCCAGTTTGCATTTTTGTAAATATTCATTTATTTCATTCAGGTTATGAAGTTTGTTGACATATAGTTTGACAATTAGTTCTGAATTATCTCCGAGTTCCTCCTCCTTGGTGGTTAGTTAACACTTTTCATTTTTTATATTTTAATTTGGTTATCTTCTTTATTTTTTAAAATCAGATTAACCAAAGGTTAATATATAATTATTGGTTTTAATAAAAACAACTCTTAGTTTTATATATTACAACAATGGTTTGCTTGCTTGCAATTTTATTAATCTCTCTCCCTTGGTTTTCAGAATTTCTAATTTGCATTTAACTGAGGATCTTTAATTTGTTCTTTTTCTGGCTTTTTTAGTTGTATATCCAATTCATTTATCTCTTTTTTCTCTATTTTATTCAGATAAGCATTTAAATATATAAATTTTTCCCTCAAACCTGCCTTTGCTGCATCACATAAAAGTTATGATGTCTCTTTATGATCATTTTCCTGGAAAAAAATTATTGACTTTTTCCTCTGATTTGCTGTTTGATCTATTCTTTATTTAAAATTTAGTTATCTAGTTTTCAATTAGTTTTTGCTTTATCTTTCCATGACCCTTTATTACTTTATTTTCATTTTATTGTGGTCTGAGATGTATATATTTATTAATTTTTTTTGTCTTTCTACATTTGATTTATAAGGTCTTATGCCTTAGTACATGGTCAATTTTGGTATAGGTTCCATCTACTGCTGAGGAAAAGGTATATTCTTTTCTAACCCCATTGTTTTCTCCAGAGGTTTATTATATCTAAGATTTCATTCACCTTCTTAACTTTCCTTTTGTTTATTTTTGGTTAGATTTATCTAGTTGAGAGAGAGAGAGAGTGAGAAAGAGAGAGAGAGAGAGAGAGAGAGAGAGAGAGAGAGAGAGAGAGAGAGAGCACTTGAGGTCCCCCGTTATTAAAGTTTTACTGTCTATGTTTGTTTGGAATTCACTCAGCTTTTCCTTAAGGAATTTGGATGTTATACCACTAGGTGCATACATATTTACTAATGACATAGCTTCATTACTTAAGGTTCCTTTTAAGAAGATGTAGTTGCCTTTCTTATCCCTTTTAATGAGATCAATTTTTGCATTGGCTTTATCAGAGATCAAGATTGCTACACCTAATTTTTTCACTTCAGCTAAAGTATAATATATTTTTTTCTATTCTTTTACCTTTATCCTCTCTGTATCTCTCTGCTTCAAATGTGTATCTTGTAAAAAACATATTGTAGGATTCTCTTTTTTTAATCCATTCTGCTATCTGCTTCCATTTTATGGGAGAGTTCTTCCCATTCACATTTATAGTTAAGATTAAAAATTCTGTATTTCCTTTTATGATATCTTTCCCAATTTATATTTTCCCTTTCCTTTCCTCTTATTCCTTCTCACAAGTGTTTCACTCCCTATCTCCATAACTTTTCTTTTAAATTTTAAATTTTAGTTTATTTTCATATACCTTTCTTTTCGCTTTTACCAGTCCATTCTTCCCTTACCGTTTCCTTCCTATGTCTTCACCCTACCCCAATTCCCTGTAGAGTAGGAAAGATTTTTAAACTCAAGCAAGAATGTATCTTATTCCCTCACTGGGCCAAATCTATTGAATAGAATTCACTCAGTGTTCACATATTCCCTTCTTGCCTTCCAAAATTGTAAATATTTGTGCCTCTTCATTTGGTGTTATCACTCAAGTACTATTAATCTGGTATCATAAATCACAGTTTGATTAATTGATTGTGAACACCTCTAAGTGTTATCAAAGCACCATCACAAATTAATTTGATTGATTTTGATAAGCAGCTTTACCTCAAACTCTCTAATTCCTCTCCCTTCTTCTATTTCATTAGGAGTACACTTTTCAAGAGTTTTGAATAGAATAAAATTATAATCAATTTTCATCTTATCCCCTTTTTAAGTACCCTCCAAGGACATACAATCCCTATGAGCCAAAGAATCATCAAAAGCCATATCATTTCATGAACTCTTTGTACCTCTCCCCCTCAAGGATACTTTCTTCTACACACCTTCCTGCCCACCCAAGGTACTTAACCCCATGTTAAATATAGATTAAGTCCAACCTTGATGTGATTACAGAGTTCACAAAGTACTGAAGGTCTTACTTAATAACTTTACAATTGATTGCAAATTTGAGGAGATGCTGACTCAGGACTGCCCAACTTATGATGCCTTCATCAGAGAAAGTGCTAAGCTTTGTGAGCACAGCAGAATTAAAGTAGGAAACTGAGACACTTAAGTTTAGAGTAAATGTCCATGCTTTCAGCAGGGCTTTTTGTCTCATACATAGTGATGTCACCTTGGACCTCTTCAATAAAGAGACAAGATGCAACCATATCAATATCCACTAAACGGATATGGTATATTAATTATATCCATTATTATATCAATTATATCCAGCCCATTTATTATCCTAAGAAAAATGCAACTCCCAAGAGTTGTAAATGTTATATTTTCCCTTTTAGGACGGTGTATAATTTGATGGTCTTGACCAACATTTGTTTTGTTTTGGTTTGTATTTTCTTTCCCTTTTTCATTTTCCTTTTTATGCATCTCTTAAGTTGTATATTTTATAATTGAGTTCTCTGGGGTTTTTCATGATATTTTGGAAGTCCTCTGTTTTGTTGAACATTCATCTTTTTCGCTGACAATATATTCTGAATTTTTCATGGTAGTAAAGTCTTGCTTTGATCCTAAGTCCTTTGCCCTTCATTATATGGTATTCCAGGACCTCTAGGCCTTCAATGTTGATCCTGATATGTGTTGTGTGAGTCCATTTTAAAGTGTTTCATTTTTGCTCCTTGAAGAATTTTCTCCTTTATTTCAGAATTATAGATTTTGTTTATAACAGCCCTTGGAATTTTTATTCTGAGGTCTCTTACTGGAAGAGTTCTGTTTATCCTTTCAATATCTATATTGTCTTCTTGTTCTAGTAGATATGGACAATTTTCCCAGATAATTTTCTGCATGGTTTTTCCAGGTTCTTTTTTTTATCTAGGATTTCTATTAGTCTGGTGATTTATAGATTATCTCTCCTAATCTATTTTTCAGGTCATTTGCTTTTTCCTAAAAGGTACTTTACATTTTCTTCAGTTTTTTCAGCCTTTTTCTTTTGTTTGTTGGAATCTTATAGTCTCATAGATTTATTCATTTCTATTTGTTCAATTCTAAGTTTTAAGGTTTTGATTTTATTTACCATTTCTTGTAATCTGTTTGGAATACAGATCTTGTAATGTTATTGCTGGATCAGAGAATTTGCACAACTTTATAGCCCTTTGGACATATTTCCAAATTGCTCTAAGGAAAGGTTGGATCAGTTCACAGCTCCACCAAAAATGTTTTGGTGTCCCACTTTTTTCCAAATCACCACCAGCATTGATCATTTTTGTTTTATGTTATGTTAGCCAAAATGATAGGTGTGAAATCATACCTGAGTTATTTTAATTTGCATTTCTTTAACAATGATGATTTAGAACATTTTCCATATTTCAATGGATAGCTTTAATTTCTTCATTTGAGAATTGCTTATTTATATTCTTTGATTATTTATCCTTTGGGAAATATTTGTATGCTTATAAATATGATTCAATTTATATACTTTAGTATAAGCCCTTTATCAGAAACACAAGTTGAAAAGTTGATTCCCAACTTTTGGCATTCTTTTTGATCTTGGCTGCATTGGTTTTATTTCTACAAAATCTTTTTAATTTAATAGTTGAAATTATCCTTTTTACTATGTTTATAATGTTTTCTGTCTCTTGCTTGGTCTTAAACTTCTTCCTCTTCTTGGGCCTGACAAATAGGCTATTCCTAGTTCTCTTAATTGTACATCAGGATTTTTTAACCTTTTCTTTGTATCATGACCCCATTTTGCAGATTGGTGTAGCCTATAGCCCTTTCTCAGAATCATGCTTTAAAGGCATAACAAAAAATCACATAGAATTGCAAATGGGATTTGGGTGTTATAGATATTAAAATGTTATACAAATCTGGATTATTTTCAGGATGCAGTCATAATATATTTAGATTAGGGAATTTTGTTTCAATTACTTTTCACACAGTTGCTATTGTTAACTATATTTCCTTCTATTCTACCCCCCCACTCCCATTTATTTTATCTTCTTTCACTCTCTCTCTCTCTCTTCAGGGAGGGGGTGTTCTATTTGACTACCATCTCCCACAATCTTCCCTCTTTTCTGTCACCTTCACCTCTTCTCTCCCCTCATTCCTTTTCTTCCAATCCTGTCCTCTTCTATTTTCCTCCAGGGTAAGATAGATTTCTATACCCAATTCAGTATGTATGTTATTTTCTCTCTGAGCCATTTTCAATGAGAGTGAAGACTCACTCATTCCCCCCACCCCCTTCCAATCCATTTCAAAAGTGTTTTTTTGGTCTGTTTTATGAGAAATAATTTAGTCCATTCTATCTCTTCTTTCCCTTTCTCCTAGTACATTCATTCCATACCCATTAATTCTATAATAGTAATATCTTATACCTTCCTATTCAGCTCTCCTGTGTCTTGTCTATAAATATGCTTTCTAACTGCTCTAATAAATAAGAAGGTTCATATGAGTTATCAACATCATTTTCCATGCAGGAATAAAATTAGTTCAACATTATTAAGTGCCTCATAATTTACCCTTCCTTTCCACCCTCCCTAGGTATCATGTGAATATTTGAAGATCAAATTTTCTGTTTAACACTAGTCATTTCAACAGGAATATTTGAAAGTCCCCATTTCATTTAATGTTCATTTTTCCATGAAAGAGCAGTTTTGCTGGGTAGGTGATTCTCAGTTGTAACTCAAGGTCTTTTGTCTTCTAGAATATCATATTTCAAGCCCTACAATCCCTTAATGTAGAAGCTGCTAAATTTTGAGTTATCTTGACAGTAACTCTAAGATATTTGAATTGTTTCTTTTTGGCTGCTTCTAATATTTTCTCTTTGACTTGGAAGTTCTAAAATTTGACAGTTATATCCCTGGCAGTTTTTATTTTGGGATCTCTTTAGTTGATTCCCTTGATTTCTATTTTAATCTCTGCTATTAGCATATCAGGGTATTTTCCTGGAGAATTTCTTGGAAAATGAAATCTAGGTTCTTTTCCTGGTCATGACTTTCAGGGAGCCCAATAATTTTAAAATTATCTCTTCGTGAACTGTTTTCTAGGTCAGTTGCTTTTCCAATGAGATATTTCAAATATGCTTCTAGTTTTCCATTCTTTTGATTTTGTTTTATTGCTTCTTGATTTCTCACAAAGTCATCAGCTTCCTTTAGCCCCATTCTATATTTGACAGAATTATTTTCTTCAGATAGCTTTTGTATCTCCTTTTCCACTTGGCCAATTATGAATTTTAAGGTATTCTTCTATTCATTGCCTTTTTGGACTGCTTTTCCATTTGATCTAAACTGGTTTTTTAAATTATTATTTTCTTCAGAATTTTTTTGTAATTGCTTCACCAAGCTGCTGACTTGGTTTTCATGATTTTCCTGAATTACTCCCATTTCTTTTCCTAATTTATTCCTCTTCCTTCTTACTTGTTTTTCAAAATCTCAAAATCCATAAGCTGATCCCAATTCATCTTTTTCTTGGAGATGTTGGATACAAAAGCATTGACTTTGCTATCTTCTGAGTGTGTACTTTGATCCTCCATGGGACTACATTTTTTTTTCCTCTGTTGTTTGCTCATTTCCCCAGCCTTTGATTTGATTTTAACACTTTGTTAAGGTTGAACTCTGCTTTCAGGGTGGAGGATGCACTGTCCTAAACTTTTGAGGATGCTTGCAACTGTTTTCAGGAATACCCTCCCCATCACTCCCCACTGGGACCTCAAATCCTTCAGGGTATTATGAGAGAGACACTGACTGGTCTCATGGCCTGTTCTCTGGTCTGTGGATGACCACAAGAACTCTCCTCTGCCCTGAAACTGTGAGGAGGTTTCCCTGCTCCACTATGGCAGTGAGTCTCCTTTTCCTAAAACTGAGGAATGTGACTTGGATCTGACAATGGACAATGTCACAAAGTCCTGCCTCAGAGGTAAAGAGACCTCTGAAATCTCCCTCCTATCCCCTTATCATCCTTAGACTATGCTCTCTGAAAACAGCTCCCAGATGGGCTCCCTGCAAGGAGGCTCTGTAAACTGTCTCCTGGTTCCCAGGGATAGGGTTGGACTAAAACCTTCATTGACCTGGTTGCCATGCTCACTCTGGTGTGACAGAGTTTTTGCTCTGATCTTCCAAGTTGTCTTTGGCAATCCCGGGGCTACGAGGTTTGGAAAACCACCCGTGTTGCCATGGATCCAGATGCCCCAATTAACCCAGGTAACCTGTGGGTTTTTCCTGGATGACTGAAGCCAGTTAGCCCCAGTGTAGCCTGGGCAGCACTGCAGCTCTTTCTAACCTCAGTATAATAGATCTTTCCCATGGATCATCCAAGCTGTCTTAGACTGGAAAACTGTTTGACTCAATATTTCTGTGGATTCCACCACTCTAGAACATGGTTACAGTAATTATTTAGAGCAGTCTAGAACGTGGTTACAGTCATTTAGAGCAGTGCTATCCTACCTTAGGGATGCATTAAAATAAAAGAATTATTTCAGGGTTACATACAGAATAAAAAGTACAGTCCAGAAGATGGTAGTGTAAGGAAAGGATTTCCCAAAAGCTATCTTCCAAAATATTTTTAAAAACCCTTAAAATTATAACTCTAACTAATTTTTCAAGAGACAAATCCCACAGAAATACACAGTGAGGCAATTCTCCAACCCAAGATAACCTGGAAGATCATGGGAAGGCTCTATTCTGTGGGGTTGGAGGGGGTAGACACACAGCCAGGACCACACTATGCCAGAACTAAGGAGCTCCAGCCTTCCAGGAACAACCTGTGGGGGTGCCTCTGTTACTGGAGGCACTAACTCATGGCAGTAGACCTCCCAACTTAGGGAACACCAAGCACAACGTGGAAAATCAACAGATAAACCTTTGCCAGAGTAAGCATGGACTTCAGTGCATTCATGGCCCTCAGCTGGTTCTGAGAAATGGAAGCAGGCCTGTGGAACCACCCAGTAGGGTGCCACCCAATAGCTGTTTACAGAGCACTCAGCCTACAGAAGGTAAGGGGGTGGGGAGAGACTGTTGAGGTCTCTCCTTTGTCCCTCAAACTGTACTCTTGTGCTTTGACCATATTCAGATACTGGTCACAGTTTGGGGCCCCCTATTGCCATAAAACAAGGAGCCTCCTCACATTACAGGGCAGATGGGAAAGCTTGTGGTCATCCTCAGACCAAAGCACAGACCAGGAGAGCAGTCAGAGCCTCTCATAAAACAGAAAAAACTGAAGTCCTTGCAGAGGTGCCCCAGTCACATTCAAAAGATTGGGAAGTACTTCAAAATCAGGGCTCAAGCTGGGGAACTGAGTAAACAGGAAAAATGGAACAGATCATAGACGATTACTTTGGTCCAATGGAGGATCAAAACACACATTCAGAAGGTGGCAAAGTCTAAGATTCTGTATCCAAAGCCTCCAAGAAAAGTAAGAATTGGGCTCAAGCTATGACAGTGGTCAAAAAAGATTTTGAAAATCAAGTAAGGGAGGTAGAGGAAAAATTGGGAAGATAAATGAGTGCAATGCAGAAAAAACATGAAAGCCAAGTCAGCAGCTTGGTCAAGAATATACAAAAAGGAGGCAGCCAGGTGGTTCAGTGCATAGAGCACTAGTCCTGGAGTCAGGAGGACCTGAGTTCAAATATGGTCTCAGACACTTAATAATTCACTAGTTGTGTGAATTTGGCAAGTCACTTAATCTCATTGCCTTAAATAAATAAAATTAATTTTTAAGAAGGAGATACAAAAAGTATCAAAGAAAACAACATGTTAAAAAATCAGTTTAGGTAAAATGGAAAAAGCGGTCCAAAATGTTAGAGGAGAAGAATCCCTTAAAAAGCAGAATTGGTCAGATGGAAAAAGGAGATAAGAAAGCTCTCTGAAGAACACAACTCCTTCAAATGTAGAATAGAGGTAAAGGAAGCTGATGACTTTGTGAGGAATCAGGAAGCAATAATACAATACTAAAAGATTTAAAAGCCAGAAGAAAATATGAAACCTCTTACTGGAAAAAACAACTGATCTGGAGAACATATCAAGGAGAGACCATGTAAAATATACTGGGATACCTAAAATTCATGACCAGGAAAAGAACTTTGACTTTATTTTTAAAAAATTTTTACAGGAAAATTGCCATGAAATCCTAGAAGCAGAGGGAAAAGTAGAAATTGAGAGAATCCACCAATCTCTTCTTGAAAGAAATCCAAAAATAAAAAACCCTAGGAATATTATAGCCAAATTCCAAAACTCCCAAGTCAGAGAGAAATTATTACAACCAAAAACAAACAATTCAAATATCATTGAGCTACAACCAGGATTACATAGGACTTAAAGATTACATTAAGGTCTTGCAGGACTTGTTATATAATATTCCAGAAGACAAAAGAGCTTAGAATACAACCAAGAATCAACTACCCATCAAAAGAAAACTTCCTCTTCCAGGAAAAAAGATGGACATTCAATGGAATGTGGAATTTCAAATGCTCATGGTGAAATGGTCAGAGTTTAACAGAAAGTTTGATCTTCAAGTACAGGACTCAGGAGAAGCATAGAGAGGGTACACAAGAAGTGCAAATTATGAGGGATTTAATGATGTTAAACTTCATTGTATTCCTGCTGGGAAGATGATGCTAACAACTTAAATGAATTGGAAGCAGCATATTTAGACAAGGCACAGGATGGAGCTGAATATGAAGATATAATATAGTGTAAAGATGGAGTCAATGAGTGAAAAGGGAATGTACTGGGAGAAAGGGAAACAAGAGGTAGAATGGGCTAAGATATTTCATGTAAAAGAGTCAAGAAAAAAGCTTTTGCAATAGATTGGAATGGGAGAAGGTGAAAGGAAATAAATGAACCTTCATTCTCCTTGGAAATGGCTCAGAGAGGAAACAGCATACACATTTAATAAGGTTTAGAAATCTTTTAGCCTAGAGGAAAAAGGAGAGGAAAGGGATGGGAGAAAGGGGACAGGAATCAGGAAGGGTAGGTGATAGAGAAATCAGATCATAGGAGAGGGTAGTCAGATACAATATATTGTTTTTGTTTTGTGTTTTGCAAGGTGGTGGGGCTGGGTGGCCTACATGGGAGTACTGGGCTGGGTGGTTGCTGGATCTCTGAGGTAGGATGTGAGTTCAGGGTCTCCTGACTCCAGGACCAGTGCTCTCCACACTGTGCCACCTGGCTGCCCCATAGCACACTTTTGAAGAGGGACAGAGTGAAAGGAGAGAGAAAATGGAATAAATGGAATTGGGGAGGAATGGATGGAGGGAATTACAAACAGCAATAGCAACTGTGAAAAAATATGGAAGTAACTTCTATGATGGACTTATGATAAAGATTGCAATCCATTCAAGAGACACAGCTGATAGTATACAAACACAGATTGAGCCTCAATTTTTTTTCTCTTTCTTTCACTTTATTTCTCATGAGGTTTTTAAAAAATTTTGTGCGGAGGAGATGATTGTATTTATTCTTTTAGTAGTGTATAAATTAAAAAAATGAAAATTTAAAAAATACAATCCTCCTTCAGTAGATGTAGTACTATGTGGGGGTTCCAGGGCAAAGGTTCATAAATATAAAAACTTAGCTCATGACTTCTTAGAAAGTTGGGGAATTTGTGTTATCAATACAACAGGGAAGAAGCAAAGCACAAAAGCAAACAAAAAAGAAAAGAGACAACACAAGAGCATAAAAGTAAATGCATAAAAGCTAGTCTTCATTGTACAGACTGAATGCATCCCACATATGGATTAAAAATTCTGTGTGATATGTTCCTCCATAACACTGCTTCAAAACTGCAAAGAAAAATTGACATTAATAAGATTATTTATTAGTGATAGGTTAAAAAATCCAATATACATTCTTTGCAAAATATTATTTTATTTTTTCACTCATGAAAATTAAAACCTACAGGCAGGGCACATAAAATTTCATTGGGGTCACATACAGCCTGGGCCATATTTTGGACAGCCCTGATTTAGAGTTATTTGGAATAGTCTTGGGGAGAGCTATTGGAATTTCCTGCCTTCACTACACTATATAGTCTCTGCCCCCTGTCTACAGTTAATTTCAATAAAATTTCTCTTTCTCTCTCTTTCTGCTGTGCTTTGTTGGTAAAAAATAGAAATGTTGCTGGTTTCTGTGGGTTTATTTTACACTTTGCAACTTTGTTAAAATTGTTAATTGTTTCAAATAATTTTAGTTGATTTTCTAGGAAGCTTTAATTATACCCTTATATCATCTACAAAGAGTGAGTGTTTTGATTCCTCCTTGACTATTCTACTTTCATAAAATTTTTTCTTCTCTCACTGCTCAAGTTAACATTTCTAAAATAATATTGAAGAATAGTTGAGATAAGGGGCATCCTTGTTTCATCCCCAATCTTATAGGGAATGCTTCTAGGTTGTCCTAATTTCATATTTTGATTTCTGATGGTTATCAATAGATAGTGCTTATCATTAAAAAAAGCTCTCTATTTTTATATTCTTTAGTATTTTTTAACATTTTGCCGGAAGTTTTTTCAGCATTTATTGAAATAATCATTCAATTTCTGTTAGTTTCCTTATTGATATAGTCAATTATACAGATAGTTTTCCAAATATTGAATCAACTCTGCATTCCTAATATAAGTCCTACCTTATCATGGTGTATTATCCTAGTGATTTGTTAAAATTTTACTTAAATACTTTATATACTTTATTACTCAATATTCATTAGTGAATTGGTCAATAAATTTTTTCACTGTTTTGAACCTTCCTGGTTTATATATCATTACCATATGACAATAAATAAATAAAAGGAATTTAGATGAACTCCACCTAATTATTTCTAATGGTTTATATAAAACTATACTTAATTATTCTTTAAATGTTTAGTAGAATTCACTTGTAAATCCATCTGGCCCAAGAGATTTTTTCATAGCAAGTTTATTGATGACATATTAAATTAGCTTTTTCTTAAATGGGGTTATTTAAGTATTTAATTTTCTCTCCTGTTAATCTGGACAATTTGTGTTTTTGTACATATTCATACATTTCACTTAGATTGCAAATTTATTGGCATAAAGTAAGGCAATATAGCTCTAATTCATACTTTAACTTTCTCCTCATTCATGGTTAATTCTCCGTTTTCATATTTGATGTTGTAATTTGATTTTCTTTCTTTTTTTCAAAAAAGTCAAATTAGCAAAAGTTTCATTTATTGTATTAGTTTCTACATTAAACCAAACCTAACTTCATTTATCAGCTTATTTATTTTCATTTATTCATTTATCATTTATAAGTTTTCTTACTTTCAATTTTATTGATCTTTTCTTTGATTTTCAAAATTTCCAATTTGGTATTAAATCAGAGATTTTTTAATTTGTTCTTTTCTAGTTTTTTAAGATGTATGCCCATGTCATTGATCTCTTTATTCTATTCATATAAGTGTTTAAAGATAAAAGAATTCCTTGAATAAATGCTTTAGTTGTATCTGATAAGTTTGTTATATAGTGTCTCACTGTTGTCATTGTCTTAAATGAAAATGTTGATTATTTCTATGATTTGCTATTTGATCCAGCTACTCTTTAAAATTGATCTCTTCAGTTTCTAATTAATTTTTAGTTTATCTTTCCTTGAACTTTTATTACACATACTACTTATTGCATTATTATCTGAAAAAAGATGCATTTAAAACTTTTGTCTTTTGACATTTGATTGTGAGGATTTTATGCCCTAATACATGATCATTTTTTATGTAGGTGCCATGTGCCACTGAGAAATCTCCATTAATCTCCATTCAAATTTCCCCAGAGGTCTAACATTTCTAAATTTTCTCAAATTTTATTCATCTCCTTAAATTCCTTCTTGTTTAACTCTGTGCTTAGATTTATCTAGTTCTAAGAAAGGGAGGTTGAGGTTCTCCACCACTATAGTTTTGCTCTTTCCATTTTCCTGAAACTCATTTAGTTGGTCCTCTATTGTTTTCATACTGTAGCACTTGGTCCATATGTTTTTAGTATTAATATTTCTTTTTTTGTCTATGGTATCTTTTAGGAAAATGTAGTTTCCTTCCTTAGCACTTTTAAGAGATCTATTCTTTTTTTTGCTTTATCTGAGATAAGGATTGTTACCCCTGCTTTTTTCTTTACTTCAGTTAAGGTAAAATATATTTTGCTCTAGTCTTACCTTTACTCTGTGTGTACCTCTCTGCTTCGAATATGTTTCTTGTAAGTAACATACTGTAGGATTCTAATTTTAATCCACTTTGCTATCCAATTCTGTTTTATGAGAATGTTCATCCCATTCACATTCATAGTTATAATTACTAACTCTTTATTACCCTCCTTTCTATCTCCCTCTATTTATATTGTTTCTTTTTTCACCTTAGCCATCCTCACCAGTGTTTTGCTTCTAAATATCACTTCCATTAAACTGACCCCTTCTATCAGCCACAACTTTTCTTTCCCTTTTCCCTTTTTACTTTTCCTCTCCTTTGTCCCCTCCTTTCCATCAATCCCTGTTTTCTTTCCTCCTTTCCCTTCCTAATCCCTGAGGGGTAGGATACATTTCTAAACTGAAATGAGTTTCTGTGTTATTCTCTCTTTTAGCCAAATCCAATGAAAATAAGATTCAAGCAATTCTCACCCTCCTCCCATCTTCTGACTCTTCAAATTCAACTCTCACTTTGCTTGTCTAAATGTGCTCCTTCTAATTGTCCTAATAAATGAGAAAGTTCTTATAAGTTATTATTATCATCTTCCCATGAAGAAATATAAGCATTTCAACATCATTAAGTTCCTGATTATTTGCCTTTCCAGTTTACCATTTTTATGCTTCACTTGAGTATTGTTTTTGAAGATCTAATTTTCTGTTCAGCTTTGATAGTTTCATTAGAAAGTCTGAAAGTGCCCCTAATTCATTGAATGCCCATCTTTTCCCATGAAAGAATATGTGTAGTTTAGCTGGGTAGTTGATTCTTGGTTGTAATCCAAGATCATTTGCCTTCCTGAATATCACATTCTAAATCCTATGATCCCTTAACATAAAAGCTGCTAATTCTTGTGTTATCCTTGCAGTACCTCCACAATATTTGAATTGTTTCTTTCTGACTGTAATATTTTCTCTTTGACTTGGGAGTTAGCTTTAATTTTCCTGGCATTTTTCATTTTGGCATATCTTTCAGGAGGTGATTGATTTTTTTTTTCCTCAATTTCTATTTTACCCTTGGCTTCTACAATATCAGGGTTGTTTTTTCCTGCATAATATCTTTAAAAATTATATCTAAGTTCTTTTTTAGTCATGACTTTCAGGCAAGTCCATTAATTTTTAAATTATCTCTCCTGAATTTGTTTTCCAGGTCAGCTGTTTTTCCAGTGAGATATTGCACAATTTCTTCTAGTTTTTCATTCTTTATATTAGTTTTATTTTTTCTTGATATCTTACAAAATCATCTGTTTCCCTTAGTTTCATTCTACATTTTAAGGAATTGTTTTCTTCAGAGAACTCTTCTAAAGACTGGGATCAATTCATATTTTTCATGGAGGCTTTGGATTCTGAAGTTTTGACTTTATCATGTTCCAAATGTGTCTTTTAATCCTCCATAGGACCAGAGTAGTTGTTTACATTCAGACTTTTTTCTTTTGTTGTTTGCTCATTTCCCCAGCCTATGACTAGATTTTAACTCTTTCTTAAAGTGGAACTCTACTTCCAGGGTACAGGAGTTGCCCACATTGCTCTCACTTCTTTTTCCAAATCTTCCTCTACCTCCCTTGATTTTCAAAATCTTTTTTGAGCTCTTCCATACCTGAGGTTCATTTCACATTTTTCTTGAAGACTTTAGATACAGAAGCTTTGATTTTATCTTCTGCATGTGTCTTTTGATCCGCCATAGGACCAAAGTAATTGACCACAATCAGATTTTTTTATGCTGTGTTTACTCATTTCCTCAACTCATCACTTGATTTTAACTCAAGTTCTCAATTCCTCCAAGATCTTGTGAGAGGCTATGACTGCTCTTCTGGTCTGTGTTCTAGTCTGTGTTCTGGCCCTACTTTGCTTCAGGGTGTAAGCTCTGTTTTGCTTCTGCTTTTTATTCCTGAGACTGGGGTCCCAGATTGTGACCCAAATCTGAGTATGGGTAAAGCAACAGAGTCCTGCCTCAAAGATAGCAAAGAGATGACTGCAACCTTCTCCAATCCCCCTTATTATCTGTGGGTTGAGAACTCTGGAAGTAACTGCCAGATGTTTCCCTGCAAGGTGAATTCCCAATCCTGCTCCTGCTCCCCCAGAGCCAGATCTGTGCTGAGGCCTGCCCTGGATTGGGCCCCACTCTCCCTCTGTTGTGGCAGAATTTTCCTGTTGACATTGCAATTGTCCTTGGCAATCCCTGAGCTACGAGGTTTGAAAATCACCATTGTTGCCCTGGACCCAGGCACCCTGAGGTCTTTTCTGGATATCTGGAGGTGGTTCACTTCAGCTTGACTGGACTGTGCTGGGGGTCCTTTCTAACTTCATTGTTACGGATCCTTCTTTTGGATCATCCAATTTGTCTTGGGCTGTTGTTTCATTCTGTCTTTTTGTAGTTTCCACCACTCTAGAATTTGGTTAGAACCATAATTTAAAGGAATTTTGAATGGTTTGGGGGAGAGCTGTTGGGAGTTCCTGCCTTTACCTTACTATCTTGCCTCTGTCCTTCAAATCAAATTTTAATCCACAAAATACATGGAAATTGGAATATCTTTATTGAAGTCATTGGATGTGAAAGATAGTGCACAAGACAAATAAGAACTCTGTCCAGGCATTTAGCAATATTTGTGAACATAGTGAAGAGAATATGGATAGTGAAGATGATGAATTGGCTTAAAAAGAGTTAAAAGAGCAAATATTGTCTGTCTTTTTCAATCCTCAATTTGAAAAACTTTCATACTCAGACAAAAAAAGCAACCAAATCTATAAAGTATACAAACACCATTCTTTCAAGCCCTGAAATATTGCCACAACTAATGATTAAAATTAATATTATAAAAAATGACTCAACAATTTAGGACATAAACTACAGGAAAATTTCTAAAAGATTGAATACAATCACTTAACTAGAATTTGTGCAGCAACCTTCAGGAGAATGAGAGCTCATTGTAATCACCAGAAGATAAAAAGAAAACTCTTAATATAGTGGTTGAAACAATAATTTCACAAGCACATTATGACTAGAAAAGAAATCTAATTCAAAGAAAGTTGTAATAAACACCAAGTGAGATCATTAAGGCACCTGGGAGAACAAAGTATTGCCTAAACCTTAAGGACAAATTAATCTGTTTTTAGAAAACTTGAAAGAAAGAGTTTGAGAAACAATGGACTGAAACCTTAACTAGCACAACTTAAAAAGGAAATCCAAAGGAAAGATTGAGATATTCAGTGTAATATAGTCAGTTGCTAACTTTTTTTTACCTATAGGTCTTTTGTCAGCTATTATATGCCACGTTAACCTCTCAGTTATTTCTCTTTTTAATTTGGGAATAATTAATTTATTCAGTTACATAATAAAATAATAATAATATAGCATTTCCTCCATCAACCTTTAGCTCACTAAATCATGACTACATGCAGGAAGTTGGAAGAGCAGACATTTAAAGAAAATAAGTGTAGGACTTTCACAAATAGGGACCCCATAAAACAGTGTATATGAAAGGACAAGGGAACAAGAATCTTACTACCTTCTGTTGATGTCATCATAATGCTCTAGGCCTAGTATGTTCCTTGCCAAGCCTTGTTGTTCACTCTTCTTTTAATTCATTTATCTGTTTTGAATTTTACAATTTCCCCCCTCATACTGATGCCTTGCCCCCCTCCCCACAGAAGGCAATATGTTATCTTGACAATGTTTACACGATATACATTGATTTAACTTGAATGTGATGAGAGAGAAATCATATCCTTAAGGGAAAAAAATAAAGTAGAAGAGATGGCAAAATTACATAATAAGATAATGGGTATTTTTAAAAAACAAATTAAAGGTAAAACTCTTTGGTCTTTGTTTAAACTCCACAATTCTTTCTCTGGATGCAGATGGCAATCAAAGTTTGGTAATATTGTCATTTTTAATTATGTTAACTCAATTATTTAGTAACTAATTATATTAACTCAACCTATGCATGAACAGTTGATATCTGCCCAGGTATTTAAATCTGCTTTTATTTTTGTCAGAAGTATTTTGTAATTGTTTTCTAAAAGTTTCTGACTCAACCTTGGCAAATAGATTCCCAGGTATTTTCATTGTCTGTGGATACTTTGTATTGGATTTTTCTTTTTAGATGATTTCTTGGGATTATGTAGGTAGATCATCATGACATCTGCAAAGACTGAGAGTTTTGTGTCTTCCCAATTCTAATTCCTTCAATTTCTTTTACTTCTCTCCAAGATCTTCTGAGAGGCTATGACTGCTCTCCTGGTCTGTGTTCTAGCATGTGTTCTGGCCCTACTTTGCTTCAGGCTGTAAGCTCTGTTTTGCTTCTGCTTTTTATTCCTGAGACTGGGGTCCCAGATTGTGACCCAAATCTGAGTATGGGTAAAGCAACAGAGTCCTGCCTCAAGGACTCAATATTAGCTGAAGCTAATATTTCAAATACAATATTGAATAATAGTGGTGATAATGGGCATCCTTGTTTCACCCCAATCTTATTGGGAATGCCTCTAGCCAATCCCCATTGCACAAAATACTTGTTGATGGTTTCAGATAGATAATGCTTATTTTTCTAAGGAACAATCTATTTATTCCTACACTCTCAAGTGTTTTTAGTAGGAAAGGGTGCTGTATTTTGTCAAAAACTTTTTCAGCATCTATTGATATAATTATATGATTTCTTATAGGTTTGTTATTGAAATAATTATACTAACATTTTTCGTAATATTGAACCAAAGCTGCATTCCTGGGCTAAATCCTAGTTGATCATAATATATTATCCTGGTGATAATTTGTTGTAATCATTTTGCTAAGATTTTATTTAAGATTTTTGTATCTATATTCATCAAGGATATAGTTCTATAATTTTCTTTCTCTGTTTTAACTCTTCCTGATTTAGGTATCAGCACCATATAGGTATCATAGAAAGTGTTAGGCATGGGGTGGCTAGGTGGTGCAGTGGATAGAGCACTGCCTTGGAGTCAGGAGTACCTGAGTTCAAATATGGTCTCAGACACTTAATAATTACTTAGCCGTGTGGCCTTGGGCAAGCCACTTAACCCCATTGCCTTGCAAAAACTAAAAAAAAAAAAAAGTGTTAGGCAGAGTTCCGTCTTCACCTATTTTCCCAAAGAGTTTATATAGAATTGCAACCAATTATTCCTTAAATATTTTATAGAATTCACTTCTGAATCCATCTGGCCCTGGAGAATTTTTCTTAGGGAGTTCAATAATTGCTTGTTGAATTTCTTTTTCTGAGATAGGGTTATTTAGGTGTTTAATTTTCTTTTCATTTAACATGGGAAATTTATATTTTTGAAAATATTTGTCCATTTCACTTAGATTTTCAAATTTCTTAGCATAGATTTATGCAAAATAATTCCAAATTATTATTGTAATTCCCTTGTCATTGGTGGCAAATTCACTTTTTTCCTTTATGTTACTGGCAATTTGCTTTTCCTCTTTCTTTTTGTTAATCAAATTGACCAGAGGTTTATCAATTTTATTGTTTTTTTCATAAAATCAACTATTGTTTTTATTTATTAGCTTAATATATTTCTTGCTTTCAATTTTATCAATTTCTCCTTTAATTTTTAGAATTTAGAATGGTGTTTACTTGAGGGTCTTTAATTTGTTCTTTCTCTATTTTGTTTATTTGCATGTTTAGTTCATTGATTTCCTCTTTCTCTAATTTATTCATGTAAGCATTTAAAGATATAACGTATCCCCTGACAGCTGCCTTGGCTGTATCACACAAGTTTTGTGTGTTGTTTTATTTTTGTCATCTAGGATGAAATAATTAATTATTTCTGTAATTTGTTGTTTTATCCACTCTTTCTTTAAAAATCAGGTTATTTAATATCCCATTAGTTTTGGTTCTATATCTCCCTGGCCCAATATTTCATGTGATTTTTATTGCATTATGATCAGAGAAGGATGTATTCAATATTTTGACATTTCTGCAATTGATTATCAGGTTTTTAGGTCCTAGTACATGGTCAATTTTTGTGTAAGTTCCCTGTAATAATGCAATAAAAATTACATTCATTTCTGTCTCCATTCAGAGGTCTATCATGCCTGGGTTTTCTAACAATCTACTTACCTCCTTAATTTCCTTCTTTTTTATTTTATGCTTAGATTTATCTTTATCTGATAGCAGGAGGTTGAGGTCTTCCACCAGTAGAGTTTTGCTGTATATATCTTCCTGTAACTTTTTCAACTTCTCCTCTAAGAATTTGGATGTTATACCAATTAGTGTATACATATTTAGTATTGAAATGACTTTATTGTCTTTATTGTCCTCTTTTAGGAGGATATAGCATCCTTTCTTATCACTTTTAATGATATCTATATTTGCAGGTTCTAAGCTGGAGACCAAATAATATTCTCCTCTGAGGTTCTAGATCTGACTTAGGGTCTTTAATTTCTAGGTAATTTTCTATGGATCCCCTTTTTTCAGCTGGCTTTTCTTCATTTTCCTGAGATCCTGTGTTGTGGGAGTGGTTGGTTCACAGAAGTTTGCTGTTGAGATTCTTAGAGGCTTTATTCATTGCTTTTAATAACCCCTAGTGGTCTGGCCAGTAGGGAGTATAAGTGGTTTTTGATCAGTTCCACACAGTTGCTAGTTTTTTGATCCTAGACAAGTCATAACCTCTATTTGTATCAAAGATTTTATGTAAACATACCTTTTAATTATTTCATTTCCTGAAAAGATGGCAGGTCAAGAAAACACTCCATTGAGTTCTCTAAACATTTCCCTACAAGTAATTTTTTTAAAGTGCCTTAAATTAAATGGTGAGGTGGTAGAACCAAAAGAAGGGGTCAGAAGGAGACATTCTTCTAGCCTAAAATAACTGATGAAGTAAAATAGTGAAATCTGTGCCTAAGGTTAGGGAGTGATCTTAAATGCACCTTGTGTGTGAGATGCTACCTCAGAGTTGTTTTAATTCACATTTTTATTTGGCACTGATTTAGAGCAGTTATTCATCAGACTGTTTCGGTATATCATATGTGTTCATACTTTAAGAAATTTGCTTTTCTTTCTTGGAAAGAGAGAATACTTTCAACAGAATAAAGAAGGGATTAAATGAAATGTCCTATTAAGTCAAATCATGTCAACACATTTTATGAAAATGAAGCACTCCTCTTCAAGAGTTGGATTTTGATGGTCTTCTTAGTAACTCCATGGAGGGGGGAACTCATTGGAGTCTAAATCCATGTTTTTTTCCTGATGAAAAGCATATTCTATAATTAAACTATTATGAAATCAAGATGCAAAACCTCAAAGACCTTCTGTAGTATAACTTTTAGGGTCCCTGACTGAGACAGTTTACTCATTAACATCAAAGTTGAATAATGGGGTGGCTAGGTGGTGTAGTGGATAAAGCACTGGCCCTGGAGTCAGGAGTACCTGGGTTCAAATCCAGTTTCAGACACTTAATAATTACCTAGCTGTGTGGCCTTGGGCAAGCCACTTAACCCCATTTGCCTTGCAAAAACCTAAAACAAAAAGCTGAATAGTTCTGTAGTAAGGCATAAGGAACATCATATAATATTTCTAAAATCAACATGAGTATGGATAACCTAGAACATCACTATTCTAGTCCTGGTTGTTACATTAAAAAAATCTGTGAATTTAAAAAAGCTAAGCTTTCTGCCTCTCAAAAGGCATCTTAATCTGTAAAATGAGGACAAAATTAGATGAGCTTTAAAGAATTTTCCTATGACATTTTAAGATTCTAAATAGTCCTCAAGAATTCCTCTTCCAATTTAAAGTCTCATAAAATCAGCTTTTTTAATATTCACAAATGGCTGCCATCAGAAGGCTATTTCAGTATCTTCCTATGACAATGGTGAAACCTTAAGGAAAGTAGAGTGTTATTATTACCTGCTGGTCCAATTCAATTCAAGAAGCATCCCAAATGCCATGACAACAGAAAAAACTCTGCTAGATCCTACCAATGAAATATAGGTCTACCATGTAAAGAAGTGCAAAATAGTAGTTAGAGTGGTAACCCTAGAGATTTAGAGATGAAATACAATCATATCTTAAGTACTTATTATTAATGGAGACTAGGGTAAATCATCTTGACACTCACCCTCAATTTCCTCATTGACAAAATTGAGATAATAATGCACCTAATAAACAATAAGGTTATGGAACAGATAAAAGGAGGCTAAATATAAGAAAGTTTTGAAAATTTTAAAGCAATATATAAATTATTCTCTTAGGGTTATATAGGATATATCTAATACTTATCTAATATTCTTCATATGTGAAGATGATTATTACACCCCTTTTTCCACCAACTTAACTAGATTAATCATCCGTATGTTCTTTCAATCACCTCATGACACATGATCTTGAATTGAATATTGTCACTATTCTTCTCGGCCTTTTATTTAATAATTAAAAAGATTATCAAATGTACTTGTAATGAGGCATTGATCTAAAACATAATCCACCACATTATGGACAAAATTTTGGACACTCAATGATTTTAGCTCTGAAACCTCTAGTCATTGTAATGAGTCATAGCAGATAGATGGCACAGTAAATAAAGCATGGACTTACAATCAGGAAGATTTGGAATCAAATGAAGTTCCATACAGATGCTAGTTTTTTGATCCTAGATAAGTCACAACCTCTATTTCTTTCAGTTTCCTCATCTATAAAATAAGGATAAAATAGTACCAATCTCACCGGGTGGTTGGAAGAATCAAATGAGATCCTATTGTCAAAGTGCTTAGCAGAGTCCCTAGTATAGTAGGCCACATATGAATTCTAGTTGTTGTTATTATTACTATTTTATAAACTAACAAGAAATAATGTAACAAATTGAAAAGACTGGGAAAATGAGATCAAAATGCAAAGTTTCAATAAAAACTAATCTGGAAAAGGTAATTAAAATATTGAACACTGTCTATACCATTAAGGGTTCTATGTTGCTTTTAATTTTGTCCCTAGTTAAATCCTTGGCTGCTAAATATGTATCATAAGAAATTTTTGATAAACCAACCATGTAATTTCCAATTGAGATGACATCATAAAAAAGCTGACAAAAGTCATAAAGTGAACCCAATTTCCCTATATACAAATCTAGCAAAGTTCCAAAATGGTAACCAAGTTGAATAATAATTAGGATGTCCCAGAAGAGGATTTAAAAAGTCATTAGGCAAATTATTTCAAATGAGAACTGACTCCATAAGACATGAAATTGGCCAAGGCAATGAGAAGTAAATCTTGCCACAGAAATCAAATGAGCTCGGATTTCCAAATGCTATGACTTGACGTACTCCATAAAACCACAAGTCTACAATGATCTAATTGGGGTTGCTTTGGGAGGAGTCAGGAAATTTGACAAGGGAAACTTGGAACTGGACTAAATATGAAGAAAACAGTTCTCATCTAAGGTTATTCAACATAAAGT
This sequence comes from Macrotis lagotis, assembly GCF_037893015.1. NCBI lineage: Eukaryota > Metazoa > Chordata > Mammalia > Peramelemorphia > Peramelidae > Macrotis > Macrotis lagotis. The sequence goes on along the minus strand of NC_133659.1, from coordinate 269,498,391 downwards.
CAGAAGAGTATGACTCAAAATTCTGTGTTGAGACAGTGGGAATAAGGCAATATGAAGACTGAACTGCTTAGAGGAACATTTCAGGGAGTTCTGAAGACCTCAGTCATCTGACTAATGATCTCCCAAGAAGGCCTCATGTCTAACATTGCTTTTAGGAAAGACATAGCAAGAGAATTGGAATCCAACAATAATAGCCTAGAAAATCATAGCCAACATTATTAAAGGGATGATCCTAACCCATCCACATAAAGTTTGTCGTTAGATCAAAGTCCTAGACAAGAAACTGATGCTAGGAATTTGAGTAAATTAAAAAAAGTCAAAAACAGTAATGTTGTTGAATAAATTAGAAGGTGATAAAGAAACAAAACCAGAAGGGAGAAAATCCACTATAAGTGACAACCCCTGGGAGGTAGACTATGTACTCATTCTAAGGACTCCACAGAAACTAAATGAAACAAGATACAGAAATGAAATCAGTAGTGAATTAAGAGCTGTAGAGAAAAAAAAATGGAAGAATAAACAGATGGTATAAGACTTTATTCAGGTAGTTGTCTTTCTCAAACTTTAAATATAGCAAAGAGAAGTCAATAACTCTAGGTAGAAAAATAGAATAAATTAAAAAGATTGCAAAAATAAGTGAAGAAATTTATCTGATTTCTGGAAACCAAGATATTGGAGGAAGCTTATAAATCATAACTCTCTCATAATTGACCACCCAAAAAACCCCATAAAATAGCATCCCAGAACAAATTCTAGAAAAGCAGAACCATCAAAAAGAAATAGTGAAATAGTCTTTGACCTCAAGAAACTTGGACTATTAGTAGGAAAGTTCTTTCTCACTCAAGCTAAAGGTGAACCCAGTCCAGGACATGTAGCATCCCAGAAAATAAGCAATAAGCTCCATCTCAACAAAGGGGGACATTAAGTTCCAATGAGATAGAGCAAACACCAACAATAGGACCTCTTGCCAAATGCATAGTCAGGAGAATAGATAGACTCCAGTTCTGAGAACTACAAGATGCAGCATAGCCCCGAGCAAACAGGTAGATACCAACTATATGGCTGCCTAAGCAAATAGAGAGCAGGCAGAATTGACCCTCACCATATTTTTCACTGTTGCCCTGGGAAAACAGGCAACTATATGTACTTCAATATATTGTTGGATAAACACAAAAATACACCAATAGTTTCAGAATATGTCAGATGCCAGCACTAGGACTCTGACTTAGCAACAATTAAACTGCAAGATCTCTACAGCCTCCAGCAGTTCCAGCTACTCTCCACACCACCCCTTCTTTTCAACACCACACAGGAAAATCCCCTGTGGGTCTCAGGCAACATCATTGTAGTATGAAGTATGACATTAGGGCCTGCATCTCCTGGAACAAGAAGACCAAGACAGAGCCCTTCCTGGGAATAGAATTCAAATTTGTTTAAAAAAGGAAAAGGGTAATGAAAGATGAGCAAATAAGAACTCTCTATTTGACAAAAACTGCTCAGAAAATTAGAAATTATTGACAGAAACTAGGCATAAGACCAACATCTCACATCCTATACCAAGAAGTCAAAATGAGTATAGTATTTAAACATAAAAGATGATATCATAAACCAATTAAAACAACAAGGAATACTTCATCTGTCAGATCTATGTAAAGGGAAGCAGTTTATGACCAAACAAGAGATAGAAAACATTACAATATGCAAATTGGATAATTTTAATTCATCAAATTAAAAAGAGTTTGCAGAAATAAAACCAATGAATCAAGATCAGAAGAAATACAATAAATTGGAAAACAATATCTATAGTTAGTGTTTCTAATAAAGCATCCATTTCAAAAATATATAGAGAACTGAGTCTAATTTATAAGAATGCAAGCCATTCCCCAGTCTATAACTGGTCAATGGATTGAACAGGCATCTTCTGACAAAAAAGGAAAATGATCTATCTTGGATAGGATGTGGAAAAAGAGGAAACAAATATGTTATTGGTGGAGTTGTGACTCCACCAATATTCAGCCATAATGGAGAACAATTTGGAACTATGCCCAATTGGCAATAAAACTGTCCATACCTTTTGATCCACCAGTACCACTACTAGGTCTTTATTTAAAAGAAATCTTAAAACTGATGAAAAGATGAATACATATAAAATTATCTACAATTCTGGAAATTGAAGGGATGCCCTTCAATTGGAGAATGACAACAAATTATGGTATGCATATGTGATGGAGTGCTATTGTTCTGTAAGAAATCATGTGTAGATGAACTTCAGAAAAGCCTGGAAAATCTTCCATGAATTGAAGCTGAATGAAGTGAACAGAACCAGGAGAATGTTGTACATATTGAATGTTGTACATATTAACAGCAACATTAATGGTGTGATGATTTTAGCTCTTCTCAGCAGTATAATGATCAGACAATTGTTTTTTTTTGTTTGTTTGTTTGTTTTCTTTTTGCAAGACAATGGGCTTAAGTACTTGAGCCCTAATTTGAACTCAGGTCTTCCTGACTCCAGGACTGGTGTTTTATCCACTTAAGCTGCCCTGATAAAAGACAATTCTAAAGGATTTATGAAAGAAAATACCATCCACATCCAGTGAAGAAACCATGGGATTTGAATGCAGACTAGTAGAAAGCATACTATTTTCCATTTTCTAAATTTGTTTTATGCTTTTATTGTCTCTCAGTTTTTTCCCTTTTGTTTTGATTTTTAATTCACAACATGATTAATATAGAATATGATTAACATAGTTTTAGAAGGGAGGGAAGGAGAAAAACGTGAAACTAAAAATGTTACAAAAACTGAATGATACAAACTACCTTTGCATGTAGCTAGAAAAATAAATAAATACATTTATTTTTAAAAACACAAGTAAAGAACAACACCAACAAAAAGAATCTAAGTTAGAAATTTATTATTTTGACACAGAAGATCAATACACAAACTGAAAAAGGGACAGCAATAGAAAATCAATTCAAAAGAATGAAAAAAAAATGGAAGAAAATGTAAAAGACATCATGTGAAAGACAACTGGTCTGGAAAATAAATCCAGAAAATAACACATCAGAAACACTGGAATATCTGAAAGCTATAATCAAAAGAAGGACTTGGAAAGCATCTTTCAAGAAATTATTAAGAAAAACTGACTTTATGTCTTGGAAACAGAGGGTAAAATAACCATTGAAAGAATCTACTGCTCACCTCAGGAAAGAGACCCCAAAATAAAAATTCCAAGGAACATTTTAACCAAATTTCATATATACTGGGCAAGGGAAAAAATTCTACAAGTCAGAAGAAAGAAACAATTCAAATAGCAGCAAGTCTCAACTTGATAGCTGCAACAATAAAAGATCAGAGTTCATGGAAAATAATACTCCAACTGGGAAGGGACCTAATATTACAACCAAGAATCACTTAATCAGGAAAATTAAATGTTACACTTAAAGGGAAAATGATAATTCAATTAAATAGAAAGATTTCAAGCTTTCCTAAGAACACCAGAATTAACCAAAAATATGAAGCATAATAGCAAGAACCAAGAGAAGCATAAACAGATAAAAAAATGAATGAAAATATAAGGGATTCAATGTACCTAAACTGTTTTTATCCCTATTTGGGAAGATGACACTTGTAATTCCTAAAAATTGTAATACTAATGACTGGTTGATTCTTGTCCTTCATTAGTGAAGAAGATCAAAATGACTTCACTATGTTTCAGACAAATTACAATATGTCCAACCATATGTCCAACTGTGACTGATCAGACTTGAGCTTGGAATGCTCTACCAGAGGTTGGATACAAATAGTCCATGTGAACACCTGGGTGGGTATTCTCAACTTATTGATGTTGTGTGTCCTTGGAGCTGCTTCCGATCTGCTTTCGTCATAGAATACAGCACCCTCACTGATGGGGCATGTCATGCTGGGTGGTCCTGTGCCCATGTCTCCCATACTGTACAATCAGGTGCTAGTTAGTTCAAGTTGCTTAGAGCATGGTGCTAATGACACCAGGGCCACAGATTCGATCTCCATATAGGTCACAGCAAAAGGTAATCACTAATAGTACAGCAAGAAGGAATACACATACACATACACATACACATACACATACACATACACATACATATGCATATGCATATACATGCATGTGTACATATGCATGAGCATATGCATACACATACATACCTATACCTATACCTATAACTATAACTATAACTATACATATATATATACAGAGAGAGAGAGAGAGAGAGAGAGAGAGAGAGAGTAAAAGAGTGAATTTGAGAAAATGACATAAAAACTATTGGATGATAACTACACTAGATGCAGAAAAAAGGTAGAGATGGAATGGGGTAAATATTTCACATGAAGATATCCAAAAAATATCTATTATGGTGGAGGGATTATTGGAAGTTTGGGAAATGGGCATTGCTGAAATCTTTACTGTTATCACTATTGGGCAACAGAGGGAGCAATAATACACAAACAGCTGAATACAGAAATCTCTTACCTGTCAGGGAAGTTGGAGGAGAGATTACATAAGGGGGTGGTTTTTTTAATTAAAATTATTTTTTAAGATATTTAACAAAATGCTACACCTATATCAAGGGAGAAGAAGGGGCCAAGGGGCTGAGGTTTTATAGAAGTGAGGGCAGACCAAGGGAAATGATAGACAGAGAGGATGGAAAGAGTGAAAGGAGAGAGGGCAAAAAGGAGGAAGAATAGGATGAGGAGAAATGTATGAATAGAAATCATAACTAAAAATATCAATGGATGGAACTCTCCCATAAAACAGAAGCAGATAGAAGATAGAAGAGTGGATCAAAAACCAGAATTACACGAAATGTTGTTGAAATTTCATTAGTATTTTATTTTTCCACAATTAAATGTAAAAATAATTGTAATCATGCTTTTTAAACTATGAGTTCCAAATCCTCTCTTCCCAAAATCCTTATTGTAAAGGCAAGGAAATTTGAAAGTGTGATAATCATAACAGTTTCATAATAATAATGTTGTGAAATTAAATGTAGTCCAAAAAATCAGGAAAAATTAAAAAGCAGAAATGTATACTTCAAAATATATTAAGACAGTATCAGTTCTTTCTCTGGAAATGGAAAGCAGTTTTTATTGTAAGTCCTGCAGAAGTGTCTTAGATCATTGTATTGCTGAGAATAGCAAAGTCATCCACAACTGATTATCTTACAATATTTATGTTAATTTTATCCTTCAGTTCATTTAAGTCTTGTCAGATTGTTTTGAGAGCCTCTTGTTCATTTCTTATAGCAGAATAATACTCCATCATAATCAGACAAAAATATCTTTAGCCATTCCATAATTGAAGGGCATCCCCTCAGTTATTAATTCTTTACCGCTAGAAAAGAGTTGCTATGAATATTTTTATGCATATATTCCCCATTTCCTTTTTCCTTTATTATCTCTTTTGGGATACAGACCCATTAGTGTTATTGCTAGGTCAAAGGATATGCAATGTTTTGCAGCCCTTTTGGCATAGTTTCAAATTCCAATAGCAGTGCTTCAGTGTCTCATTTTACTCAAACTCTTCCAAAATTTCTTATTTTCCTTTTCTGTCCTTTTATCCAATCTATTAAGTTTGAGGTAGCTTCTAAAAATTGTTTTAATTTGCATTTATTCAATCAATAATGCATTAGAGAATTATTTTCATAAAGCTATGAATAGCAACTTGGAGTTTCAAATTCTCTCCCTCTCTTTCCAATCTCCTTTTTGAGAAGGCAAGTAAGTTCAATAGTGAGTAGTAATGAAAACATTCCCAGAATAGCAGTGTTGTGAAATAAAATGTAGTCCAAAAAATCAGGAAAACTAAAAAAGCAGAAATTTATGCTTCAATATGTATTAAGACAGTAATACTTCTTTCTCTGGGGATGGATAGCAGCTTTCATTCTAAATTCTGCAGTTGTCATATCTTTTGATCATTTCCCAATTTGGGAAGACTCTTTTTTATATAAATATGTTGAAAATTGAGACATTTATCAAAGAAACTTGCTTCATTTTTTTCAGTTACTATCCCTAAAGATGTTTCTCTACATCCCATTTACCCTTGTTTATTCTCTTCTCTATCTCCTTTCATTCATTCCCTTCTCAACTGTTTTGCTTCAAATTACCTCCTCTGCCAATCTGCCCTCCCTTCTATACTCTTACCTTTTCTTATGCTCTTTCTCTCCTACTTTCAAATAGGATAAGAGTGATATCAATACCCAGTTGAATAGATATGTTATTCCCTCTTTGAATCAATTCTGATGAAGGCAAGATTCACTCACTTCTGCTCACTTCCCCTGCCTCTTCCTCCACACTGTAAAACATTTTCATGCCTTTTTCATGTGAGATAATTTACCTCATGTTACTCTTCCTTTCCCATTCTCCCAGTACTTTCCTCTCCCAATCCTTATTTCTTTGAATATCAACCCTTAAAATTCAATTCCCAATTGTACCCTGCTTTTATGTATTCCTTCTAACTGCCATAATAATAAAAAAAGCTCTTATGAGTTACAAGTACCAACTTCTTATGTAGGAAGAAAAATCATAAGGGAGTAAATGAGGTTAAATAAGGTCCCTTATGATTTCTCCATCTGGTTTATCTTTTTATGTTTTCCTGTAGTCTTAAATATGAACCTCTACTCTTTTCATTAAGGATCCTTAAAAGTCCTCATTCTGATTGAATATTCATTTTATATTCATATTAAAATTCAAAACTGAATATTCAGTTTTGCTGGATAGGTCATTCTTGGTCCTAATCCTAGATCCTTTGCCTTCCAGAATAGCCTTCAGATAATGTAATGTTGAAACTGATAAATTTTACGGAACCCTAATTTTGTCTCCACTATGTTTGAATTGTTTCTTTTGGCAACTAACAATATTTTCTCCTTGCATGTTTTGCCCTGGAATTTGGCTATATAATGTCTTGAAAGTTTTCATTTTGGGATATCTTTTAGGAAATGCTTGGGGGGATTCTTTCAACTTCTATTTTACTCTCTGGGTTCTACAATATCAGGGCAGGTTTGATTTTTTTTTGATAATTTCTTTAGAGATGATGTCTAGGCTCTGTTTTTAAATCATGGCTTTCATATAGTGCAATACCTTTATTTTTTTAGTTTTTGCAAGGCAATGGGGTTAATTGGCTTGCCCAAGGCCACACAGTTAGGTAATTATTAAGTGTCTGAGGCCAAATTTGGACTCAGGTCCTCCTGACTGGATCTATTTCACAGGCCAATTGGTTTTTTTTTTTAGGTTTTTTTTTTTGCAAGGCAAACGGGGTTAAGTGGCTTGCCCAAGGCCACACAGCTAGGTAATTATTAAGTGTCTGAGACCGGATTTGAACCCAGTTACTCCAAACTCCAAGGCCAGTGCTTTATCCACTATGCCACCTAGCCGCCTCAAGGCCAATTGTTTTTTACATGAACTATTTCACATTATCTTCTATTTTTTCTTTTCTTTGTTTTTGTTTTATTGGTTCTTGATTTCTCATAAAGCCATTAGCATCCCATTTGCTCAAGTCTAATTTCTCAAGCCTTTTTTTTTCAATGAGCTTTTGTACTTTCTTTTCCATTTGGTCAATTCTACTTTTTAAGAAGGTTGTTTCTTTAGTTACTTTTTTGTGTCTCTTTTTCTGTTTCTCTCACCCAGTGCAATAAACTTTTCCTACTGATCTTTGAAGGTTTTATGGACTGGAAAATATTTTCATCCCATCATTTTCATACATTCCATTGCTCTAAAATTTAAAAGTATTTGGCTAAGTTCAGAGGAGAACACAAACTAGTCCCCGCCTTTACTCTACCATCTTTGCTCCACCTTACTCATAAAGTATTTTATTTCAAAAAAAGCAAAAAATGCACACATTTGAAACACAGGGACACAAACAAAATAAATGCAAGTGTCTGGGACAGAATCTGGTATGCTTCAGCTGAAGTAAAAAAAAAGTGGTACCAATTCTGATCTCAGACAATGTTAAATTTTAAAAAATAGACCTAATTATAAGAGATAACAAAGGAAACTACATTTTGCTAAAAGTTGTCATATATAAAAAGTTAGGTAGCACAGTGAATAGAACAATGACCTTGAAGTCAAGGAGGATCAGAGTCCAAATCTAGTCTCAGATCCATGTTACTTACTAGCTGGTTGCCATTGCATGTCATTTAATCCTAATTGTCTCACATCCAGGATCATCTCAAGTCATATTGATTCATATCTGGCCCTGGACCCACATGACTCTGGAGGAGAAAGTGAGGCTAGTGATTCAGCACAGCATTCTCTCACTCAAATCCAATTCATATGATTATCATGGTATTACCTCCCTGGTATCATGGTCTTCTTTGAAAATGAAGGACAAATACCATCATACATAATGAAGAGATATTAGTAATAAACATATATGTACCAAGTAGTATAGCATCTAAATTCTTAAAGTAGAAGTTAAGTGAGTTACAGAAAGAAATAGATATCAGAATTATACTACTGGGGAAGCTCAACTGTCCCATCTCAGAACTAAAAAAAAATAAACAAGAAAGAAACTAAGAAAAAAATTCATTCATGATTTGGACATAAAATGTTTCAAAATGAACAAATCAGAAAATCAAGTTATAACTGTCATAACTTTGGAAAAGGGAAAAATGTGCAAAACCTATGTGCAAAAATAGTTATAGCAACTCTTTTCATCAAGGCAAAATATTGTAATAATTTTCAATCTACTTTACTCTTTTTATTTTGATTAATATGGAAATACGTTTTACCTGATACCATATGCATAACATATATCAAATTGTCTATCATTTTTGGAAGACAGGAGGGAAGGGAGAGAGGAAGAAAAATAAAAATATTTCAAAAATGAATGCTTAAAATTTTCTTAACATATAAATTTTGAACATATTTAAAAAAATACAACTCTCATTGAAAGCAAGTCAGAGATGTAATTTAAGAATATTACCTTAAAACTATGGCCAAACAAAAATGTTTGATACAATGTTTCAAGAAATTAAGAACAAATAGTCCTAATTTTTTTCAGAAACAGAGATTACAATGAATATGGAAAGTATCTACTGATTATCCTCTGAAAGTAACCCCTTAACTGAAATCACCTAGGAATGCAATAAATAAAAGATAGAATTTTCAAGACAAAAATACTTCAAGTACCCAGAAAGAGAGATGTGAAATATTAAGAAATGAGAGGACCACACAAAATATTGATATAATTAATTAAGAGTCAAATGCAGCAAATATAATATTCCAAAAGGCAAAGGATATAACCAAGAATTATGCATTAATAACAATAAAAGTTTTAAGAACTTCTTGTATTTCTATGAGAGGAAGAGATATATGCCCCTTAAGAATCCTATTCTCTTCAGGGTTGACAAAGGGAAATAAGTAGACAAACACAAAATCTTTAGTGATTTTATTCAGTTCTGTTAGTTTTAAATGAGGAAAAAAACATGCAGAAACAACAAACTATAATAAAGAAGAAGTAAAAGTAAGAATTTTTTGTTTCTCACATAGGAAACATGTCAACAAGGAGGGAAAGAGGAATCTCATAAACCTTTGTCTTTCTGAACTAAACAAAGAAGAATTGAGTACACTACATTGAGTACGATTAGTTACCACCTACGTTATTTCCCCAAACCCTACAAAATACATAGATACTCACACATTTTGATTTATACCTATATTGAACTCTACAGGATCACTGATGGGGTCAGGTAGAGAGAGAGAGAGAAAGGTGGGTTCAAGAAAGGTATTAGAGTTGAAAAGGTGACACACACAAGCAAAAAGTAATTAATTTGCAAGGATGATTAAAAGCAAAGACAGAAAATATAAGCACTGCTGATTAGGGTCTGGGCCAGGTGAGAAAAGGAAGAATAACAGAAAAGAATCAGCCCTGTCATGTTTGAATCACATTCTTTCTTATTTACCATCTTTTTTCTTTCTTTTAAATAAGAGGAAGAAGGTCAAAGAAAGGAAAAGTATAAGAGGACCCAATTTCAGAAAATACAGAGTTAATAACAACAATAAACAGCAAATTTTCTTGAATTACTTGAATTCCATGAAATAATAATCAGGAAATATGTATTTGCAAAATGTTTGCAAACCTTAAAGCATTATATAAATGTTAGCTATTGATAAGGGACATTTGAAGAAAGGAATTAAATTAAGTAATTTAATATTAAAGTAACACTTCAAAGGTTAAATTATAGTAAAAATATCAAGGAAAATTACAACAGTGATATAGCAAAACCATTAGGATAAACAAAATTCTTCATAAGGAATTTTTATTAATCTATAAACACTTTTTCACCTAGAATGGAGAGACTGATGAATTAGCCTTGAAACTTTAAAAAATGTGATAACCAATAAAAGAAAATCTTCAAATAAACATGAAAAATGAGAATTCTGAAAAAAGAAAATAGAAATAAAATAGAAAACAAAATTTATAGTTAGCAGTTTATTTTTTAAAATTTTATTTACTTTGAGTTTTACAATTTTTCCCCTAATCTTACTTCCCTCCCCCCACTGCCCACAGAAGGCAATTTGCCAGTCTTTACATTGTTTCCATGGTATACATTGATCCAAATTGAATATTTATGAGAGAGAAATCATTTTCTTAAGGAAGAAACATAAGGCATAAGTGATAGTAAGATCAGACAGTAAGATATCAGTTTTTTTCCTCCTAAATTAAAGGTAATAGTCCTTGGTCTTTGTTCAAACTCCACAGTTCTTTCTCTGGATACAGATGATATTCTCCAATGCAGATAACACCAAATTGTCCCTGACTATTGCACTGATGGAATGAGCAAGTCCATCAAGGTTGGTCATCACCCCCATTTGCTGTTAGGATTTACAATGATTTTTGGTTCTGCTCATCTCAGCATCAGTTCATGCAAATCCTTCCAGACCTCCCTGAATTCCCATCCCTCCTGGTTTCTAATAGAACAATAGTGGTCCATGACATACATATAACACAGTTTGTTAAACCAATCCCTAATTGAAGGATGTTTACTTAATTTCCAATTCTTTGCCACTACAAACAGGGTTGTTATGAATATTTTTGTACAAGTGATGTTTTTATCCTTTTTCATCATCTCTTCATGGTATAGACCCAGTAGTGGTATTAGCAGTTGATTTTTTTAAAAAAAATGAAATATATGCCTATTATGTACCTAACCTGACCAACAAAGAGAAAAAAATTGCTAATATCAAAAATTGAAGAAGCAAAATTAAATCACTAAGCCAAGAAAATAAAAAATGTACAAGAAACTATAAATCAATATCCCTAATGAATAGGGCAATATATTAACAAAGAGGCCAGAGTAATATAGTAAAACAATTATATAGTATAAATAGTTTAGATTTATGCAGGAAAATAATAATAAGTTTAAGATTTAGAAAACTAAAGACACAATATGCTTAGTAATATCAAAAGAAAAAACTCATGACCAGCAATAGATAATAAAAAAAAACTTTCAACAAAAATTAAATTAAAAAAACTAAAAATCAGAGAAATAAAGAGAACTTTTCATCAATATACCATATCATCTTTTTTCGATTTTAGAATTAAAATATCAATAGAAAAAAAACATAAGGAATCTCAGAAAGACAAATAAAAAGGAACAATTTTGGAACTACAATGGAAAAAGTCTTATTTATATAAAATATTTATAAGTAATGGAAATTTATGATTTATTAAATAATTTCATTTTTATTCTTTTTGTACATGCAAACTATGGGTTTTTAATGTTTGTCTGGATTAAAAAATTTCAAAATGCTTTTAAAATTTTAAAAATTGTTTTCATGTTCCAGAAATTGCATTTAGCACTAGGATTTTACATTCTAGCTCTAAAGGCCTTACATTCTACTGGAGTGATAGAGGACTACAATCCATTCACAGATAAAGTTTCATTATATGTACTACATAAATTCAAAGTAATTTTGTTAAAGAATCAAATTTCTATTTCATATGTCATTCAAGAATAATACAAATAGATATCTTAGAAAATACATTTAAAAAATTCTCTTTTCTAAGCTCTAAAGTGTTTCAAAGTAATTTGTTTACTAGCATATTATCTGTCACTTTTTGCTGTTGTCTGCCAGTCTTTTCAGTCATGTCCAATTCTTCATGGCCCCATTAGTGGTTTCTTTAACAAAGATATCAAAGTAGTTTGCCATTTCCTTCTCCTGCCCATTTTACAGAGGAAAAAACTGAGGTAAAAGGATTAGGTGACTTGTTCAGGTCACACAGCTAGTAGGTGTTTGTGACCAGATTTTAACTCGGGAAGGTGAAACTTCCAAACTCCAGACCCTGCACTCTATCCATTGTGCCACTTAGATGAATGCCTATCACATAGTAGGCACTTGATAAAAGTTCATTGACTTGACGATTTTCTGTTCACTTTTTACATCCATAATTAAAGTCCCATGATCTAACTCATTTGACTTGTATCATTTTTTCCAGTTTCTATTAGCAATTAAACTATCCTAAATTATTTAATGGAAAGCTTAAAGCATTGTTTTGTTGGTTTTCACCCTTAGAGAATACTTAAATTATTGTTCACTTACCTTAGTCCCTTATTATATGATACGTGATTCATCATAGATATCGACAACAAACATCTGAGGGAGCTCACGTAGAAAAGCAGAAACAAAACTCACTCTTCAATTGTTGTATAAAAATTTCAGTACTATTTCTGATATTTATTCTCTTGTGACTTTGGAGAACTACTTTATTCTTCCAGAGCTTCAGTTTATTCCTCTATATACATAAAGGGCTTCAGTAGTCCTTTCCATGTCAGTATCTATAATGTTGTGGTCTTTATTTTCTGCATCTCTGTGCTTTTGAAAAGAAGGAATTGTAGGAGTTGCACAAAAAACACAATTATAACTGATGTTCAAAGACACAACTCAAGTTTGAGAGCAGTGCAGATTGAATACTTTGTTCTAACTTGGGGCAAGGATTTATCATCTGGGTACAATGTGGTCAATAATGTACTCTGTGTAGCAAGTAGAGTCTCCTTTATTTTGATAAGGAAGAGTATGGCAGAGGTTTTTTTTTTTATCAAAAGGCACTGAAACCCTAGCTGGAGAGAAATGATATATACAAATTAAATGAAAATCACAATAATGAAGTAATTAGAGAACATGGCATTATAAAATTAAGTATTAAATTATGTGTGAACAGCTTGAAGTTCAAGGAAGAGAAAGAGAAGAGCCTTAAGAAGAGGAGATAAATTTTTCTTTTTCTAATTTTCTCTTTCATGTTTTTTCATGTCAAACCAAAGAAACTTGATGAAGATACAAATATCCCATCAACCAAATGATTGTTTGGTTTCTGGAACAACAGAGCTATTCCCTTCTACTCACTAAAAAAAAGTTTCAAATTCAGCATTTACTTTACCATCATAGAGACAAGGATTAATAATTAGACAAACAAAAAAATGAAGAGCAATTAGGCAGACTTTGGATCTGTAGTCAATAAGGATATGCCTCTGGACAAATTGTTTAAAGCCTCTCTGAACCTCAATTTAATGATCATTAAAATTAGGATAATAATATCTGTGCCAGTTTTCTCAAAGAATTAAATAGCACTTAAAACTCTTTCTTTGTCTTTATCCACCTTTTTTTGTGCCTCAAAGGAAGTGGAAAGCTTTCTTTTTCTGAAGGAAAAGCCCACTGAATATAATTGGAATTCTTTTTTTACAGCAACAAATCTTTAATTTTCCCTTTTACATGCAAAAATAATTTTCAACATTCATGCTTTTGTAAGTTCCATATTTTTCCACCACTCTTTTTTCCCTTGTCACATCGTTGACAGTGAGCAATTTGATATTGTTAAAACATGTACAGTCATTTTTATATATTTCTGTATTAGCCATGTGTTGAAAGAGGAATCAGAACTAAAGAGATTTAATTTTATTTTATTTTCATTTTGAGTATATTTATTTTTATTCTTGTACAAATGATTTTTATATGTTACTAAAATATTCTTGTTTAAGAGTAAACATAATACTCCTTCCCCCAAAAAATATAGACCCTCATGAGCAAAAAATGAATGAGAAAAAATTAAAATTAAAATTGAATAAATAATAATAGGGGCAGTCAGGTGGCGCAGTGGACAGAGCACCGACCCTGGAGTCAGGAGCACCATAGTTCAAATTCGGCCCCAGACACCCAACAATCACTCAGCTATGTGACCCTGGGCAAGTCATCCTAACTCCATTGTCCTGCAAAAACCAAACTAAACTAAACTAAACTAATAATAACAACAACAACAACAACAATAATAATAATAATAAATGTGCTTCAGTCTGTGTTCCAACACCACCAGCTCTGTCACAGGTGGATCACATTCTTTATGATAAGTTCATCACAAAAACTGCTTCCATATTTTTCCCACTGTTGCCATTGCTAATCGCAACTCCCTCCATTTGTACTTCCCCACTACCATAAACTATATTTTCTCTCTCCTTTCACTCTGTCCCTCTTCTTAAATGTACTGTAGGGTAACAACTGAGTGGTGCAGCAGACTGATCATTGGCCATGGGGCCAAGAAGCACCGAGCCCACCTACCACCCCTAAGGCCCAACAACCACCTGGCCATGTGTTCCCAGACAGGCCATCCAATCCTAGTCCTTTGCAAGAAGTAAAAAAGAGAATGTGTTGTATCTGACCACTCTCCCCCACAGTCCACCCTCTCCTTCATCACTCACATTCCCCCCTTCCCCTATCCCTCTTCTCTCCTTCTTACTCTAGATGTCTTTACCCCATTGAGTATATATGCTGTTTCCTCTCCAAGCCACCTTTTATGAGAGTGAAGGTTCCTTCCTTCCATATCATCGCAATAGTTCATTGCAATAAAAAAATCTTACTATAAGAATCATCTAAGTCTATTCCACCTCTCCTTTCTCTTATTCCCATTACATTTCCCTTTTAGTCACTGACTCCATTTTTACAATATATCTTCAAATTCAGCTTTCTCCTGTGCTTTATCTATAAAAGCTCTTTTTACCTGCTCTAGTATATGAGAAGTTTCTTATGAGTAACATCAGCATCGTTTTTCTATGCAGGAATATATGCAGTTCATCATCATTAAGTCCCTCATATTTTACCCTTCTCCTCCACTCTCTATGCTTCACCTGAGTCCTGTGTTTGAAGGTCAAATTTTCTGTTCAGCTCTGGCCATTTTAACAGGAACATTTGAAATTCCCCTGGTTCATTGAAAGTCCATCTTTCTTCCCTGGAAGAGGATGTTCAGTTTTGCTGGGTAGTTGATTCTCGGTTGCATTCCGAGATCTTTTGCCTTCAGGAATATTATATTCCAAGCCCTATGAGCTTTTAATGTAGTTGCTGCTAAGTCCTGTGAGATCCTGACTGCAGCTCCACAGTATTTGAATTGTGCCCTTCTGGCTGCTTGTAATATTTTCTCTTTGACTTGGGAGTTCTGGAACTTGGCTATAATATTCCTGGGGTTTGGGTTTGGTTTTATTTTTTTGGGGGGGAACTTAAAGAGATTTTTTTAATGAAAAAGAAATAACATAAAAGAATTTTTTAAAGTAAACATAGTATACTTTTCTCTGCATTCGGACACCATATTTTTTTCTCTAGATATGGATGACATTTTCAATAAGCAGTCTCTCATGAATGTAATTGATCACCAAAGTGTTGAGAGGAGTTGTTTGCATCATAGTTATCATAGTTATCATCTCACATTGTTGCTATTAATGTATACAATGGTCCCCTGCTTCTACTCACCTCACTCAGCATCAGTTTATGCAATTCCTTCTACATTTTTCTGAAATCCACCTACTTATGATTTCTTCCAGAATAATAATACTTCACCACATTCATACACCACAATTTATTAAGCCATTACCCAATTGATGAGCACCCCCATAATTTCCAGCTTTTTGTCAATATACAAAGCTGCTAAAATGTATTTGTACATTTTCCCCCTTTTTATGATCTCTTTGGACACAGAGTTAATAGTGGCATAACTAGATCAAAGTGTATACACTGTTTTATTGCCCTTTGGATATAGTTCTCAATCACTCTCTGGAATGGTTGGCTAGTTCTTACCTCCACCAACAATGCATCAGTGTCCCAACTTTCCCCCATTCTCTCCAACATTGATCATAATCATTTTTTTATCATTTTAGCCAATCTGATAGCTGTGATGTTGTAGAACAGAGTTGTTTTAATTTCCATTTCTCTATTCAGTAATGATTGAAAGCATTTTTTACATATGGCTAGATACCTTAATTTCTTCATCTGAAAGCCTGATTATAAATAGGGGAATGATTTCTAATCTTATAAATTCAACTCAGTTCTCTATACGTTTTTAAAATGATTCCCTAATTAGAAACACTAGCTATGAAAATTGCTTCCCAGCTTTCTGAATTCCTTCTAATCTTGGTTGCATTGGTTTTATTTCTGCAAAATCTTTTTTAATTTAATTTAGTTGAAATTATCCCTTTTGCTACTTATAATGTTTTCTACCTCTTGTTTGGTCCTAGACTTTTTCCTCTTCATAGACCTGACACATAGACTATTCCTAATTCACCTAATTGTTTGTCAGAAATATATAATTGTATCATATAACTTTTTCTTTATGTCATGATCCCCTTTGCAGACTAGTGTAGCCTTTTCATTGTTTCATGATCCCCTTTGCAGACTGGTGTATCCTATAGATATCTTTCTCAGAATTATGCTATTAAAGGCATAACATAAAATACATAGTATGACAGTTGGGAATAGGGTGTATTTAATATCTGTTTTATGCAAAGCTGAATTATTATCAAGATGTAGAAATATTGGGTATGCCTTAGAGAAGTTTGCAGTAAGAAAAGATTTTCATTTTGGAGTCTTATTTTCACCTTTCTCTGTTTTAGTGATCTACAAATATACCAGGTCAATATATGTTTAAATAGTTCATTAGTCTACCTCATTGATGACAGAATTAATTTTTTTTAAATTTCACTTGAAACAAAAGATCCAAATAAGATATATAAATCATCCTTCCAGTCACAACAATTCAAAAGCTTATAGTCATCTTTCCCTCTTTTTAAAAATTTTTTCACATTCTCATTCCTTATATATGACTCACTTACTATATCTTATCAAATCTACTCACATCTATCCCTTTTTGGAGTCTCTAGATGAGACTTTCATCATTTTATATCTATTTATTGTAATATCATTCAAATTGTTTTCTACTTTCATTACCCCTTCTCTAATCCAGCATCTACATAGATTTCAAATTTATATTCATCTAATATAGATCTGGTCATATCATACCATCTCAAAAATCATCACTGGTTTCCCCTTCCTTTTAGGAAAAAAAATACAGCATTTAAAGTCCTCCAAAATATTTCTTTCACATACCTTCCCAGTAGTTGTTCATAATAATATGTCGCAGACACTTTCCATTCTGGTCAAACCAATATGCTGCCTGATCCCCATATGGTACATTCTATCTTCCAGTTTGCAGGAAAGTGGTGGCCCATTCTAGAATATACTCTGTTCTGTATTCTTCCTCTGAAAAAGACTTAATTGCTTTCAAGCAGCACAATTCTAGAGTTTCCTATCCAGGGAATTTTCTGATTTTTAAAATTTTATTTGTGTATTGTCCTATGCACTTTGCATTTATTTTCTATATACACCTTAAAATTCTCTCTAGTAAAAAGTAAACTACTTTGAGGGCAAGAATTTTGGCAACTTTTGACTTTGTAAATCCATCTGTCATATTACTTTGCAGTAGGTCCTTGATAAATGTTTGTTAAAATGAATTTTCAAATATTTTAATTGATTTTTAATATCTTTCTTCATTGGGACAATGAAGCATAACATTACTAGAATACATAGAGATTTTATTTTAATATACCTTTTTGGAGATGGCAAAAAATATCTCAAGCTAATCCTTTATATCTTTAACAAATTAAATTTCTCCCAAAATGTGTACATGAAAAAGTATGTTTTGTCAAATACTAAATACAATAAAAATTCCTCCATGAGTTGAACACAGGGGAATAAAGCCCATTCAGACTTGATTCATACTTTCATTTCTGAAGAAGAAAAAAAATCACTACAACCCTGTAAGTTGTTTTCCTGCTATCAGAGATATAGGGGCCAATCTAGTTTACCCTTAATGTCTCTGTACTTTGATTCTGAAATATTTTATAATAGACATTTCCCTCAAATATCATTAAATCTGCTACAAAATTGCTATTGGCTTAATATGAATGTAGAAAGCAGAAGGAAAATGCATTGCCCTACACACAACCCTATCAACCATTAACTGAATTTGGGAAAGGAAGCTGATGGAAAATTGGAAAACTCTTCTTTTTTTCCACTTCCCTACCCAAACTCAATTTTTTCAAAAGGTATGTGCTGACCCCTAAAATTGCCTTTAATCTATGTTTCCCTTTTCAATTATCCATTGCAATACTTATTTAAATTATATGCAGCCTCTTGGTGCCATCTTAATTAGATATACTGACAAAAAGGTTTGCTATAAGCAAATGATAAAACTTCAAAAACACATAAACTTCAAAAAGTTGAGTGCTTCTGAGAAACCAGTTTTTACCAAGGTAAGAAGTTTCCACTACATTTTCATAAGTAAAATTATCTCCTTTATATCTGCCATAAAATTTACTCATAATAATTTTTATAAATACACATATTTATATGATAATTTCTTTGCTGGCAGTTTGCTATGTAAATATGTAAGGCAGAGGTAGGAGAAAATATCTAATTGCACAGTAATGCCATCCCCTAGTCTGTGTAAACATCTGTAATGAAAATTATAACATAATTACATGTACATAAATGTTTAGTTAACTAGCAATTATGGTATAATTATTACCATGTTATTGATGAAAGTGTTGCATGAAAAGAGCTGGTGGACCTTTATAATATCATGGCTCTGATTTTCAGATGACTTATGACTAATTTCAAAAGTCAAATATAACAAAATGAAATTCTTTAACCCCTATTCATATGCCCCTGATGACTGTTCAAAAGCCAACTATGAATGTATTTTAGTATTAGATAATATGGTTGACTTTTAAAATTAAATGCTTGGTAAGAGGAAAATAATTTCCTCCTCTCCAAACACATATAATGCAATTGAATGGGGGAAAATTTTGATAGCAGATAAAGATAATATCATTTCTATTCACTTCTAAATGTCAGTTTATGCCTTTGTCTCTAGCTCATCTGATAAGCAAAATATGTGTGATCTACGTTTTATGCACCATTAGGCTTAAATATTTTAGTGTTAGAATTAGTAGTCCAAAAGGAGATCAAGAATATAAATTATGATTAACACTTTTAAAAACTGAATACTACAATTTGAAGTGAGAAATTCAGAAAACTATTTTATGATGTAGTAGCATTTTAGAATATATGTAAATATATGCAGAGATACACACATGTATAGATAAATGGACTTATCTTCACATGTGTGTATCTTTTCATATATTTATAGATATATGCATCAATACATATATAGATGAATTATATAATATATTTGGTTTTATCATGCATATGCTTTTCAATATATTTATAAATACACATGTATAAGACATATATGCATTTCCCTTGTATATATTTCCACAAATGGGAATATATATAGAAGTAGATGAACAGAAATGAATCTATAGATGAGAATTCATTTCTGTTTTAAAATCTTTCTGTCAATGTCTACTTGTCCTTATGGTTAGCGTTTTGTTCATGTATAGAAAATGAATTATCCCAAACCTATGTATCATTTAACATTGTACTCCTATCTTTCAGGAAATCTTAGTCATGTAGAGAAACCTAAGATTTAAGCAATTTTTGTTATAGCATATTTTTGCATACATATATATATACACATATAATTTTATCAATAAATTTATATAGATTATTAATATGTGCAAGTAAGTATGGAACACACAACAAGGTAGAGTCAGCAGAAAAAATAAAGCAAATCTATTTTATTGAAGGAGAATACAGTAAAGAAAAGTAGGTGAGGAGGAGGATGATTAAGTCCACTGGGGACTAATGGAAGGATACAACAAAACCAATGAAGTCTGAAGCATTTTCACAATGTTTTTATTTAAGTCAAGGCAGATCAGATCTTAGAGGAAGAGACTGAGGAATCCAGACCTAAGTGTTGATCACTCATCCCAGTTTGGGTGGAGAACACCCATTTAATTGGTCACTAGATGATACTCAAACTCCCCAACAGTGAATAATGGAATTTAGTCATTGCTGCAAACTTTACCTTGACATAATGATCTAAGAGTTTCGAATCTTCCTGAAGTCTTCTTCATTCATCAGAGACAAAAGACAACTGAGGTTCTTCCACCAGAATCTAGCAATGTGAAATCAAAGATACTCAGGTATGTTAGATTAT
This sequence comes from Macrotis lagotis, assembly GCF_037893015.1. NCBI lineage: Eukaryota > Metazoa > Chordata > Mammalia > Peramelemorphia > Peramelidae > Macrotis > Macrotis lagotis. The sequence continues at coordinate 269,477,980 of NC_133659.1, read as the reverse complement.
GACCTCTTTGAGGGAAGAAACTGCCTACCTTTGGATACTCATCACTTAGCGTGGAGTCTGACAAGTAAGATACTTAACAAATATTTGCTAATTATACAGTCCTTTTCAATAGATAATATTTTAAAATTTAAAATAAAATAAAAAAGTTTTCTAGCAAAATACAAGAAAACGAAATTTAAAGTGTGTGATAGTAGCTTTTCCCTAGATTACCAAACAGCCTTGTAATGAGTGTCCCCCATCTAGTTCATCTTACTATTTGTTTTTTTTATATTAACTGCCCTTAAAGACAGATCTGGTCATGTGTGTCTCATAATCAACATCAGTGGCTTTCATATTGCCTTAAACATATAATAGAAACTATTTAGATTGTAAAGCCTTCTACATCCTGACTCCAAACAGGACATTACTGTCACTTCCACACTTTGCAATTCAGTCAGACTGGACTTTTTTCTGCCCCAACATGAAATCCTCTCTCTTGTCCCTTTATCTTTGCATCAACCATACCACATGCCTGTGACGCATTACCCCCATTACTTCTGATATGTAAAGTCCATCCCTTTCTTTAAGAAACAGTTAATGTACCGCCTTCTTGTTGAAGACTTTCTTGATTCTACCTTCCCACAATCATTACTATGATTCTTATTAAATACTTTATGTTTAATGATTTTACATTTATCTGTTAGCATATTTAGCATATATATCTGTTAGCATATTATTGTTAGCATATTTAGTATATATACACACATTTGTTTATATTTAGATACCCGTTTATATATGATACATTCTACATGTACTTGTATATGTACATGCACAAATATACATGTATACATATATGTCTACATGCATCCATATACTCAGTTTCCCCCACTAAAACAAAACCTCAATAACAGAAGATAGCTGCCTTCCATGTACTTCTATCCCCAGTATTTTGCACATACTCTAGCTCAAAACAGACTCTTAATAAATAAATATTGATTGATTGATTGACTAAACAAAAGCATCTAGGTTTTTTCCTTACCTTTTTTTAGGGATCAGCACCCTGTTAGTCATTTTTGTTTTTCATCACTAGTATTTGTCTTTGCAGAGAAAACAGCAAGAACAGGGCAGCAATTCATTCTCACTATTATGAATTATCATCATTCTATCTACTCCAAACCAAAATTCCATCCCATCTTTGATTCTTCATTTTCTCCTATTACAGTTAAAAAAGATTCTTTTTGCTTTATCAGTCCATTGTAACTTCAGTTCATATTAACATTTCTACACATCATAATTTTTTTTCACAGACTGAATTCTTATTTTCATCTAATGTTATTTGACCTTGCTTCCATCTTCTGTATGCTTATTTTGTAAAGCTAAGATGATTTCCCTCTAATTTTCAAGGTACTTAAATTTGACACAAGAAAAGTGTTTTGAATATCATCTTTTAGTCTATAAGATCAAACTCAGTTATTTTTTGGAATCCTGTTATTTTTATATGTTGGTAATTTTTGCATGTGATAGTTTTAAAGCTATTTACCCATGTATGTAGTTTTATTTCAAAATTATTATTCTTTTTGTAAAATATCATTAGGATATACCCCACAGTATACTTTTTCATATATAATAAATAACAGAATTTTTAATTTCAAAGTACAGAACTAAGCTTCCTACTTAATTCAAATAAAAATCCCCAAAATAATATAATAAAAAATTGGAAGAAGTTTTGGCAATTTATATTAAAATTCTACCTACCATAGTACCTCAGGAAGAATCAGTTTGTGACTAAGTTTCTATTATGAAGAAGTTAATGAATGAATAGCCTTATGTAAATCCTGTCATTCCACTGCACCTCTAAAATATTAGGGAAATGATATTATTATATTGCTGTTATTGTTATTGCTTTAGTGATGTCCATCTCTTCATGACCCCATTTGAGTTTTTCTTATCAAAGATTCTGAAAAGATTTACATTTCCTTCTCCAGGCTATTTTACAGACCAGAAAACAGGCAATCAGTGTTAAGTGACTTACTCAGAGTCACCCAGATATTAAGTGCTGAGACTAAATTGGAACTCAAGATGCCCTCCTGATTCCAGTCCAGAAGTCTATCTACTGTGCTAACCAGCTAGCCTTATTATTATATACTTCCACTGAATTTCTCATTTTGCCTAGCAGAGTGATAAGCAGGAAGGTTTATTTAATGTTTTAAAATGCTTAGAATTAGACATTTAGACATGATGGGTAGAGTCTTAGAGATGTCCCTATAAGTCCATAAAGAATAACTGACTATAGGATATGTTATAGTTCAATAAACAGGGAAAGGGTTAATAATGACTAGGTTTCATAATATAGGTCAGTCACTCTTTCTAGAGCTCAGAATGGTATAAAATAAAACCAATATCTCTTGATTCCTTTTCTAATATCCAGTAATTTTCCCAAATGATTTGCTAATTTGATAAATTCCTATGATCCATACCAATAGGAGGATTACTGGTTTACTATTTGGTGTTGATTACTAAAAAAGAGATGAGCTCTTGAGCTGGCTTCCAAATTTCATATCAAATGTAATATCTACATCTATAATGACTTTTTCAATGAACAAAGACCACCTTTCACATCACTTAATAGCAATGATAAAAACAGTCATGTGGAGGCTATAGGCCTTAGTGATTAGAGTGCTCAGAATGGAGTCAGAAAGTCCTAAATTCTGATTCTTTTTTTGTGGTTTACTAAGTATGCAAAATTAGGAAGTGACTTAAGTACTAAGATTCCAAGAACTCTTAAAGAGAGTGAGGTTGATAAATTTGCATAACTCCAATTCACTTGCAGGTCAAGTTATCCTGATGTCATTGGTCCTCTTGGAAAATGAAGGATGAACAATAATAAGCATAAGTCTAGGGATTGATATCTACAACAGGCAGTGTGGTTCAGTGGAAAGAGCACTCTGCTTACTGTCAGAAAGTTCAAAGCTCAAATTTTCTTTGTCCCATTTAGTAATCATTAGATCTTAGTTCAGTCAAAGCCTTTCTGGGCTTCAGTTTTCTCCTCTGTCAAAGAAGAAGGCTGGACTCTTCAGTTCTCAAGGTATGATCTTATACCTAAGTGCAAGCAATTATCTAGGTTTCCTACAGAGTTTTTTATACAAAGGAAATAGCAAGTCTTTTATCAATTTATGTAATACAAATGAGGGGTAGGGACCTGACCTGTGATTTCACTAGCTCAAGTAAAATCCAGGTGAGGAAACTATTTCTACCAATGAAGGTCAGCACTTTCACCTAAACTGCTAGTCTTTAAGGGTGGGGCACCAAGAATTTGAATGATTTGTCCAGGATCACAAAGCCAGCATGTGTTTGAGGTAGTCTTATTATTGAAGCCATGCTGCCCTGATTCATACAATAATAAAGAAAAATCAAATGTTTGAAATTTCAAATTGGCAATTGATTTGATAACTGTTCTGTAAAAACTGTATATTAATATGGCATTTTCTAACTGTTATTTAGCATTATTTCTATGTTGCAAAAATGTATGTTAGAAGCCTGATCAGCAAGGATTTATCAGACTTTTAAAATAATACAAGTTGTCCCAAAAATCTTAGTGGAGTTTTGTCATCAAAGCTATTCTTTAATATAATTATTGATACAAATACAATAAATGAATTAAAACAATTTGTTAAAACTTCTCTAAGATTTTGGGGACATTTTATTAGAAAAGCTTAAATTAGTTTAATTTAGTAAATAAAATAATTTTCTTCCAGAGTGAGTGGAAATGTCAGAGAGGAAGGAAGTACTAGAAATTGTAGGCAAGAGATTTATTCTTTGATATAAGCATTCTGGGATGTTTAGGTACCTAGAGATCAAAGGAAGGACAAGATGGTACCTTGAGTTTTCTTCCATTCCTTTGATCTTTGGTTTCATTCTGAACATAAAAAAATAATAATAAACACTAGCAAAAAACTGGGTAAAACTTTAAACTGCCAGTTCTACCAAGAGAGCAAATCAAGCTTCTAAAATAAATTACAGTCCTCAAGTATGAATGTGTGGAATAATAATGACCTCTCATGCTGAATATGATTTCTTTTGAGAATGATGATTTCTGGTAAAAGATGAGTATCTCTGCTATAGAAGAGGGCACAAAATGCATTCAGAGATTGAAGCTTCTTCCTTAACACTTTCAGAAGGAGGAGAAAGGAATGTGAATATTAGAAAATTACTTTTAAAATCTTCCCAACTAGATAGCAGCTAAATAATAAGTTTAGAAGCATCTGACTGCTAGAGTAGGTAGAACCATAAAAGCTTTGCCTCAAGTTGCTGAAGAGATGAATAGTTATTGTTATTAATATGCTGGATATCCCACATTACCTTGCTCAAATCTATGGGTGAGCAGAAAGTCAGTCCCTTGATAACACTACAAAAGTTTGGATACTAGGAAAGGCAGGTTATGAATTCTGCCTCAGATACTTACTAAGTATTTAAACCTGGGTAAGTGATTTAATATTTCTACACCTCCCTTTCCTCATATGGAGAAAAGAGGGGTTTAGATCCAACCACTAAGTCACTTCAAACTTTTTTTTAGGTTTTTGCAAGGCAAATGGGATTAAGTGGCTTGCCCAAGGCCACACAGCTAGGTAATTATTAAGTGTCTGAGGACAGATAGGTCACCTCAATTCTAACATGATACTATGATCTTATTGAGCCTCTTTTCTTTTCATTTGTTAAAAAGGGTTATGATAATGGTTCTGACTATATTAGAGGTTATTGTGATGAAAGGACTGTTTACGTGTGAATTGTTTTAGTTGTGGTGATAGTGATGAGGATATGATAGAGTAGGAAAAGGAAGAAGTAGAAAAGAATGAGAAAGGGAAAGGACAAGGAGAGAAGGAGGAGAAAAGAGAGAAAAAAGAGGGGGAAGAGAAGGCAGAGAAATTTATTAAGCAACTATTATATATATCAGACATTTGGATACACAAATCTAAAAATGAAGAATGAAATAGTTCTTGCATTTGAGTTCAGCCCTTGGGCATAATAACATTACAATTTACATATTAGCACAACATTGATATAATGCTTTAAGTTTTTTATTTGTTTTGCAAACAATTCATAATTATTATCTTATTTGGTCCTCACAAAAGCCTTAGGAGGTAAGTGTTCTTATTATATCCATTAATGATGCTAGGAAAAGTGACACTGACAGAAGTAAGTGAATTATCCATAGACACTCAGCCAATAAAGTGTCTGAAGTTAGACTGGAGCTCATTTTTCTGACTCCAAGTCCAGTGCTCTGCCCATTGCACCCAGTGAACTTGATTTGTGACAGGAAGATATTAGAGCTCATTGAAACAATATTGGGGAACCTTCCTTGACTAAAAGTGACTCTGAAGGAATTTTAAAGTGTCTAGATGGGCCAATGGGAAGAATACTAGATTTGGGGTCAGGAAACTGAATTAGAGCCTGAACTTTTAAGCATATTAGCTAAGTAATTATGGGCAACTTACTTAAACTCTCTAAACTTCAGATTCCTCAATTGTAGACTAGAGATGATAATACTTGAATTTTCTGTCTAACTGGGACAACTCTGAGATTCAAATGAGATAAAAAACACAAAGTGATCTCCTAGTATACTTTATAAATAAATATGTGATGATGATAAATATAATGATGCTTTTCAACAAAAAATTTCAAAGAATTCATTCATAATAGCAATAATGAATCAATAGCATGTGATCTGGAGTACTTGGAGTCCTTCTAAATGAATCATGTGTGTAAAGTTCAAGGTCATTATCACATTTCTGATCCAACCCAATTTGGTCCCTGCAGTCTTGATACTTGTCACAGTAAGAAATGTGTTCAATAAATGAATAGTCCTTATGCTGAATCAGCATGTTAATTCTCATAATAGCTCATGGGGCAGAGAGAGAACCACTTCTCAGATCACCCATGATTTAGTACTCCTAGGTACCACATGGAAAGCTTAATTTTCCAAGAATGTTTACTGCTTCATTTTCTTTGCTGTAGTAGATATATAAAAAAGTATGAGGAGATCCTTTTGGATCAAAGAATAAAGTACAATTGGAAAAACATTTCACTTGTTTAAACATAGTTTATATGTTCTGAGACATACCAGTTTTAACACTCCCATAATTAATATAATCTTAGGACCATAAGGTATTCACTTTAATGATTAAAAATTACAGGCTAAAAATAAAATAAAATTTCAGGCTAAATAAAAGAAGATATACTTTTCTAGGCTTGCTCAAACTATATGATGTAGTATGCATGTAGTATGATGTAGACTTCATCTAGAGATAAGACTGGTTTCATCAGATGTATAACAGCAAAGTTTGGCATGCAGAACATTTGGCTGACTAAAAAGGTTGAGGAAGACTCCCATTCAACTATTGCATGGGGAGGAGACCAAGGCACTGGGTTACCTCAGTGCCTGGAATATTATAGTGAAGACAAAGGAGTAGGCTAGATTGGACTATAGAGGAGCCTCTCTGTGATAGGGTGACAGCAAGGAAGAAAATGACATCTCATCATTTTCTATCTTAACTATTTGTTTTTGCTTCAGAATAGTTAGAAAAGTTCTGTCAAAATCAGGAAGACCTGGATTTGAACCTTGCCTTTGATGCGGTCTGGCCATGAGTACAGAAACATAAAAGTCTCCGTGTCCCCACACAACTTTCTAATACCAAAGGGAATGTTAATGTACATTTCTTATAGTCATTTACTCACCAAAATTCCCCAAATGGATGGAATCAATACCTAATTAAAAAATAAAAGACTTGTCTAATGAAATGATCATCCCAGCTATTCAAATGATGCAGGAAGAATACACATATTGTTTGCACCCTCTCTACTTCAACAGCTCAGAAACATCCTAACCATCCCAACTTTGTTACAGTTTTGGGCTCAACAAATGTTCATAACTTCCTAAAATCCCCTTAGTCATTGTCTTCATATCTTCTTTATATAGAATATTCTATTCCTTTCATCATTCATGTTGTCCCTCATTTAGTCTGGTGTCTCACTAGAGTTCTGTAGAAAAGACCTGCAACCCCTCTGCCTAATGAAGCCCATCATCCAGTATGCAATTCAAATGATCCTAGGCAACCTTATGTCTCTGCCTCCACTTTGCAAAGTAAGTTCACATCTAATTTTCCATTAGCTCTCTTTTCCAAATTTCACTCAGGGTTGCTGATTTCCAAATTTTTTCTATTCACCAAGTATGTGTTTTTCAACATTTTTCAACACTTTTAATAGTTTGCATTTTTATAATATGAATTTCATCTAATCTTTTCCTACATGTATTTCTAACCTCTTTAGGTATATTTTGATTTTGTATAGTGTTCTCTATAGTCTTTGAAATAACTTTCAATTTAGTATCACCTAAGAACTTTGCTGGCAATCCTTCTACTTCCTCTGTTGGATTATATAAAAATATTTAATAAATTGAGTAGGAACTAATGCCATTTCTCTCAGGCATTCCCTTTATCACATTCTAATGCCATTTGCTAATTATATTTCATGGTAACTTTTCTGCCCAAGGGAGTCACATACACAACTTATATTCTGTAAGTGTAATTTCATCCAATGAATGCAAATGGTATTATGAACAATGACTCAAATATTCTACATCTAACTCCTAAAATTTCATAGCATTTGTATTTCTTCTATCATATGAATCAAAAAGATTTCTTAATGCTCTGCTTGCTGCCTAAATTCCCTAGTTGCCTCTCACCTAATTATGTGTTATCTTTTATTATAATATAGACTTGCTGAGAAAAGATTCTCACTCTCCTCTCTGTCTCTGTCTCTCTCTCTCTGTCTAACTCTCTCTGTCCTTTTTCTCTGATGTAATACCACTCCCTAAAATGTTGCAAATAAAATAAACACTTGATAATAGAAGTTTTCATTCATTTATTTTATTTACAAAGTGTTAGAAAACAAGTTAGTGTTTACCCATTAAACTAAATGAATTTGAGGACAATTCAATTTTATTTCATTCATACAACTATCCATCTAGTCTTTCAATAAATATTTATTAAGTCTGTACTGTAAGTGAGATGCTATTCTTGAAACTGTAGGAGATATAAAATTGAACAATGTGAGACCTCGATCCTCATAAAGCTTACAACTTGTTTTGAATAGAAAAGAAATAAGATATGTGCACAAAATAAAATATAAAGTAAAATGTGAAATTTTAAAATGTAAAAACGAAATGTTATGGGGTTGCAAAGAAATACAAGACACCAAAAATGTTTTACTTAAGCCAAAGAAAATTACCTGAATCTTGAAGGACATACAGAAAAAAGATATTAATTAGAGAGGGAAGAAAATGGGAAATATGCCTAGGCACAGGAAAAAGGATCATGGGATCAAAGGATTTACAACTAGAACAGAACTCTCAGATCATAGACTACAACTGCTTTTCATAGATGACAAAACTGAAGACTAGAGAGATCAAGTACCTTGCCTAACTTACATAGTTAATTAGTGTCTGAGATGCAACTTGATCTCAGATTTTTCTTATTTCAAATTGAGGCAAAGACACAAGAATAGATAATATGGGGTATAATTGAGTTCAATTGAATTATAGGATACATAAAATAAAACATAGTATGATAATCTTAAAGGAACTTGAAAGAAAATACTGAAAATCTTAGGATATTATTTAAGTATTATACTATAATAGATGTTTTAAGTCAGTTTTTTTTCCTAAAGCACGAGTACTAGCAATTTTAATCTTCAGGGGAGGCTAGCTACTTCTTCCCTTTAGATTCTAAGGATGAAGCAGACCGACTTGGTGGGGAGACAGGCTTGTTAATACTAAAACCCATAAAACCACAAGGTGCCTACCCCTACCATGATTATCAACCACTATTAAATAGTCATAGTTAAGTAAGTTTTAGTTGAAGTTATTTAATAAACTTGCATTCCATTCAAACCTCTGAAGTCATATCTTCAACAAGTACATGCAGAGTCCTAGAGCAAACTGGTCTTAAGTTGAGATCACCACACGTATAACAACAGCAGCAACAAAAGAAAAACAACCCATAAACTTATGCTTGTGGGTATCAAGTCTTTTAGTACCCTTAGGAATAATGTAACTAACTATGGAGCTTTGATAGAATCTTCAATCAGTGTTTTTGATTCATTATTGTGTCTAGTTTATCCTTGATTACCTTGGCAGAAATGATATTACTGGTTGCTGCTGTCTTAACTATGATTTAGGACACCATTTGGTTCCTATTCCCACTGTGATGTTAACCAGGTCGTCTCCTGGTTAAAAGGAGAGAAAGAAAAAGATAGAAAATCCTTCCCCCACTCATTCAAATACCTTATTCTCAGTGTCTTGGCTAGGGCTTCATTCTCTTCTAACCTGTCAGACAAAAATTGTCTGTTTTCTTGGCTGGCTTGCTAATTTATAGAAGACTCACCAGTCTTCTTCAAAGATTCTCACTCTAGAGTTGTGCAGAAAAGACCTGTAACCCCTCTACCTAATGATGAAGCTTTTTTTAAGTTCATACCAATACACCTAAAATATGACTTTATTTCTTTCAGTGGTTTTCAAGTTCTTCTCTGAGTGTGATTCCCATTAGAGATTTTTTTTTCACATTGTTAAGGTATCCATATTTCATTAATTCCTTTAAAGTGGTTAAAATGGTTGATTGAGTCAAATATTTTCAATTCATTGAAAAATGAGGATGATATTTAGGGATACTGAGTAGAAACATACTATGAATATGGCTTTGCTTTAGTAAAATTATCCAGATAGAATTCTGTAGAGTGAATAGAAACAAGGAGAATGGGAGATTTCCAGAATGGAGCCAAGGTGAAGGCATGAAACTAACATGCTCCCAGAACTTTTGTCTACCAAAGTTAAATGAACATTCTGCACCAACATCAAAGCCATAGATTCCACCAACAAAAAGAGGAGATCCAAAGGAGTTTTCAACAGTAGACATCATGGAGGATCTTCAATGAAGGTTTGTCTCTTTGGGAGAAATGAAGATGTAAAGCCAAGAGAGATGAGAAAATGGGAAAGTCAGTGGTGGGAGGCTTTAAGCCACAATACAGTTTAGGTCTCAACAGCTTGACAGCAGTATTGATCCTAGCATCTAGATAACAAGCCAGTAAGGAGTTCCCCAAACAAAGTCTGAACCCTGAAAACACTGGGGCAAAACACAACTAAATTGGGAACAAATCACAGTATAGGCAGAACCTGGACATAAAGAAGTAAATTAACCTCTGCAAAGGCAAAGCCTGGACTGCATATGCAACATCTTAGCCAACTCCAAGCTATGGATCAGACCCCAGCCCCAGCAAAAATAAATAAATAAAGTAAAAAGCTTGAATCTATGCTCCTCATACCCGAAAAGTAGAGATAAAACAACAAAGATGGGCAAAAAAGCTAAAAAAGCTCTCACTATAGAAAACTACCTTGCAGATAGGTATGCAGATAGGCATGCAATGCCATGTCAGAAGAAGAAATCATAGAAAAATTACTCACAGAGGAAGTTGAGAATTCAATTGCACTCAAATCTGAAAACTCAGAGAGGTACTTAGTAAAGAATTTAAAACTGAAAGAGAAGAAGAAGAAAATTGAAAAACTGAGAATCATGCAGGAAAATTGTGAAAAATTGATCAAAGAAATCACCTCTATTAAAAATAAAAATAACCAACTGGAAAAGGAAACACAAAAGTTAATTGAAGAACATAAAACCCTAAACGTAGAATTGAAGAAATGGAAACCAATGAATCTATGAGACTACAAGTTTACATCAAGCAAAATAAAAACAGTGAAAAAAATTGAAGAAATTGTAAAGTATCTTTTAGAGAAAATAAACAGGAGAGATAATCTATGAATCATTGCACTTCTAGAAAACTTAGATCAAAATAAGAACCTGGAAAACATCCTGCAGAAAATTATCAGGGGCAATTGTCCAAATCTACCATAACAAGAAGACAATATAGCCATTGAAAGAATAATCAGAACCCTCCAGAAAGTGAATGCAAGATAAAAACTCCAAGATCTGTTATAGCCAAATTCCAGAACTCTCAAATAAAGAAGAAAATACTGCAAGCAGCAAAAAGGAAATGATTTAAATACAAAGGAAACATAACCAGACTCACACAGGACGTATCAATCTCAACATTGAAGAAGAAGAGGACCTGGAATGCTATAAATCAGAAGGCAAAGGGCATGGCATTTCAATTAAGAATTTACTACCCTGGAAAATTCAGCATATACTGTTAAAGAAAAAGATGAATGTTCAATGAAATAGAGGACTTCCAAAATTTCCTGACAAAAAGACCAGAACTGAATAGAGAATTCAATCACCGAATACACAATGAAAGAGATGCATTAAAAAGTAAATGCAAAACGGAAGGAAAAAACAAACTAAAGCCAAACAAATGTCACTCAACACCTTCCAATTATATACAACCTTGAAGGGAATGCATAACACTTATAACTCTTGAGTTTTGTACTACTCTTAGTACAATTAAAGGGTCAAATGCAATTGAAGAGATTGGCTTGAGAGGATATGGGTATGTTTGGGTCTTGTCTCTCTATTTAAGAGGCCCAAGATAGCATCACTTTGTTTGAGATAAAAAGTCCCGATGAAAAACAGGTGTTTACTCTAAAATTTTGTCTTAGTTTCCTTTGACCTACTTTAATTCTGCTTTGATTACAAAGTTTAGCACTTTCTCTGAGAAGGATAGCACATAAACTGAGCTGTCCTAAGTCAGAGTCTCCCATAACTTACAATCAATTGTGAGGTTCTTAAGTGAGATCTTCAGGGCCTCTCAGTACTTAGTTCTTTGAAATTCTTATAGTTAATTAAATCAGGGTTGGCCTTAATCCATTCTTTACTTAACAAAGGGTTACATACACTGGAAGGAATGGAAATGTGGGAGAAAGCATACTTCTGAGAAGAGGTACCAAGAGTTCATGAAAAGATTTAACATGAGATGATCCTTTGACTAAAGAGGATTGTGTTTCTTTGAAGAGTCCTTGAAAAGGGGATAGAGTAAAAATGATTATAATTTGATGTAATTCAAGACTCTTGAAAAGCATACTTCTAATGAGACAGAAGAGGGTTGGGAACTTAGTAACTATAAGGCAATGCAGCTTATCAAAAAATCAATCGATCAATGAATCTGTGATGGCACTTTCATGGTACTTTGAGCTTATCAAGCAATCAATTAATCAAGCTATGATTGATGATACCTGATTAATAGTACTTGAGTGATAAATAATACCATGCACAGAGTCACAAAAATTTATAATTTCAGAGGGAAAGAAAAGAAGGTGTGAACACTGAGAAAAATTCTATTCAACAGATTTGTCTGTCCAATAGAGGGCATAAGATACATTCCTACTTAGGTTTAAAAATCTACCTTACCCCTACAGGGAAGGGACTGAAAAGGAAAATGAAGGTATAAGTGAAAATAAACTGAAAGTTAAATTTAAAAAGGAAAGGTAAAGGGGAAAGGGAGTAAAATAAATATGAATGGGATGAACTGTCCTATAAAATGGACGCAGATAGCAGAATGGATTAAAAATCAGAATCCCACAATATGTTGATTACAAGAAAAAACATTTGAAGCAGAGAGATACATACAGGGTAAAGGTAAAAGGAGAAAGCAAAATATATTATGCTTCAGATGAAGTGAAAAAATCAGGGGTAGGGATCCCAATCTCAAATGAAGTAAAAGCAAAAATTGATCTCATTAAAAGGGATAAGGATAGAAAGTACATCTTCTCAAAAGGCATCATAAATAATGAATCCATATCATTATTAAACATGTATGCACCTAGTGATATAGCATCCAAATTCCTACAGGAAAAGCTGAGTGAATTACAAGGAACTAGCAAAACTTTAATAATGAGGGACCTCAAAGTCCTTCTCTCAGAACTAGATAAATCTAACCACAAAATAAACAAGAAGGAAGTTAAGAAGGTGAATGAAATTTTAGGAAATTTAGATATTATAGACCCCTGCATAAAACTTAATAGGAATGGAAAAGAATAATTCTTTTTTCTTGGCAACATATGGCACCTATATCAAAATTGACCATGTACTAGGGCATAAAAATTTTATAAGCAAATGCAGGAAGGCACTTTTCTCAGACCATGATGTAATTAAACTTGTATGTAACAGAGTGTCATGAAAAGATAAATCACAAACTAACTGAAAACTGAATAACTTAATTTTAAATATTGAGTGACTCAAAGAGCAAATCATAGAAATAAACAATAATTATATCTAAGAAAATTATAATAATGAGACATCATACCAAAATGTATGAGATGCAGCCAAGGCAGCTTTGAGAGGAGATTTTATATCTCATAATGCTTATATCAATAAAATAAAGAGGAGATCAATGAATTTAGTATGCAACTAAAAAAGCTAGAGAAAGAACAAATTAAGGATCCCCAATTAAATACCAAATTAGAAATTCTGAAAGTCAAGGGAGAGATTAATAAAATTGAAAGCAAAAAATACATTTATCTAATAAATAAAACTAATAGTTGGTTTTATGAACAAACTTATAAAATAAGAAAACATTCAATAATAAAACCTAAAATAAAAATAACCGTTGCTTAATCTCATTAAGAAAAGAAAGACTCTACCTAGCTGTGTGGCCTTGGCAAGCCACTTAATCCCGTTTGCCTTGCAAAAACCTTAAAAAAAAAGACTCCCAAATATTTTATGTTGTCTGAAGTTCTTTTAAATGGAATTTCTCTTTCCAGCTTTTGCTGCTGTATCTTGCTAGTAATATATAGAAATGCTGAGGATTTATATGGGTTTAATTTAATATCTTGTGACTTTGCTAAAGTTGTTAATTGTTTTGAGTAGTTTTTTAGATGATTTAGATTATTTTTAGTGTATGAAAATGAAATTACCAGTATCAAAATTGAAAAAGGGGATCTAACCACCAAAGAGGAGGAAATTATAGAGATAATTTGGAGTTCTTTTGCCAAACTGTATGTCAATAAATTTGATAACCTGAATGAAATAGATGAAAATTCACAAAAATTAAAATTGCCCAGATTAAGAGGAAATGATATATTTAAATAACTTCATTTCAGAAAAAGAAATTGAAGAAAACATCAATAAAATCCCTAAAAATATCTCAAGGCCCAGATGGATTCACAAATGAATTTGATCAAATATTTAAGAAACAATTGATTCCAATTCTATATAAATTCTTTCAGAAAATAGGTGAAGAAGGAACTCTGCCTAACTCCTTCTATGACACCAATATGGTGCTGATACTTAAACCAGGAAGAGTCAAAACGGAGAAAGAAAATTATAGAACAATTTTCCTAATGAATATGGATGCAAAAATCTTAAATAAAATCTTATCAAATCAAGTTATCACTAGAATAATGCACTATGACCAACAAAATTTATCCCAGGAATGTAGAGTTGGCTAAATATTAGGAAAACTGTAGTATAATTAACTGTATGTAATGTACTAATAACAAGTCTAACAGAAATCATATGATTATCTCATTAGATGCTAAAAAAGCCCTTGACAAAATACAGCACGTATTCCTACTAAAAATGCTAGAGAGCATAGGAATAAATGGATTGTTTCTTAGAATAATAATCAGTATCTATCTGAAACCATCAACAAGGATTATATGCCATGGGGACAAGTTAGATCAGGGGTAAAATAAGGATGCCCACAATCACCACTACTTTTCAATATAGTATTGGAAATGTTAGCTTCAGCAATAAGAGAAGAAAAATAAATTGAAGGAAGAAGAATTGGGGAGGGAGAAACAAAACTCACTCTTTGCAGATGACACGATGGTATACTTAGAGAAACCTAAAAAATCATCAAAAAAACTACTAGAAACAATTAGTAACTTTAGCAAAGTCACAGTATATAAAATAAACCCACATAAATCCTCAGATTTCTGTATGTTTCTAGCAAGATACAGCATCAAGAGCTGGAAAGAGAAATTCCATTTAAAATAACTTCAGACAAAATAAAATACATGGAAGTTTACCTGCCAAAGCAGAATCAGAAACTCTATGAAAACAACTATAAAACACTTTCCATGCAAATAAAATATGATTTAAATAACTAAGAAAATATCAACTTCTCATAGATAGGCCATGCTAATATAATAAAAAGGATAATTTAATTTAAATTAAACTATGCATTTGGCACCATACCAATCAAACTTCCAAAAAATTATTTTAATAGTTAGAAGAAATTGTAACTAAATTCATATGGAGAAACAAAAGGTCAAGATTATCAAGGGATATAATGAAAAAAAGTGCTAAAGAAGGTGACTTAGCCTTACCAGATCAAAAATGATATTATATAGCATCAGTCATCAAAGCTGTCAGGTATGGCTAAGAAATAGATACCAAGATAAGATCAAAATGTTTACAGGATTTATACATAAAAGTCAATATTATAAGCAAACTAGGAAAACAAGTATTAGTTTATCTGTCAGATATATGGAAAGGGACCAAGACCCAGTAAGAAAAAGAGAATATCATGAAAAACAAACTAGATAATTTTGATTACATTAAATTAAAAAGCTTTTGCACAAACAAAATTATTATAACGAATATCAAAAGAAATGAACTAAATGGGGAAACAATTTTTACAACTAGAATTCCTGACAAAGGACTCATTTCAAAATATTTAGAGAACTGAGTCAAATTTATCAAAAAGCAAGCTATTCCCCCAATTAACAAATGATCAAAGGATATTCAAAGGCATTTTGCAAATGAGGAAAGCAAAATTATCTATTGTCATATGAAAAATTTCTCTAAATCATTACTGTTTAGAGAAACGCAAATTAAAGCATCTCTGAGTTACCAACCTCACTCACACTTCTCAAATTGGTCAATATGACGAGAAAGGACAAGAATCAATGTTGGAAGGAATGTGGGAAATCTAGGATACTAATGCATTGTTGGTGGAGCTGTGAATTGATCTAACCTTTCTGAAGAGCAATTTGGAATTATGATTACTGGGCTACAAAAATGTGCATACCCTTTGATACATTAATATCATTCCTGGGTCTATACCCTAAAGAGGTCATGAAAAGAGGTAAAAACATCACTTGTACAAAAATATTCATAACATCTCCATTTGTGGTGGCAAAGAATTGGAAATTAAGGGGATGTCCATCAATTGGGGAATGGTTGAATAAATTGTGGTATGTGTATGTAATGGAACACTATTATTCTATTAAAAATCAGAATGTATGGGATTTCAGTGAAACCTAGAAAGACTTACATGAACTGATGCTGAGCGAGATGAACAGAAACAGAACAGTGTACACCCTAATACAACTTGGAGGTTATAATCACCCTTAATGGACTTGCTCATTCCATCATTGCTGTAGTCAAAGACAATTTTAGGGTATCTGTGGTGGGTAATACCATCTAAACCCAGAGAAAAAATTGTGTAGCTTGAAAAAAGACCAAAGATTATTACCTTCAATTAAAAAAAGTGGTCTAATGTACTATATAATTTTCCTATATCTAGCATTTTATTTCTTCCTCAAGGTTTTATATTTTTTCTCTCAACACATTCAATTTTGATCAATGCAATGCATGGAAACAGTGTAAAGATTAGCAGATTGCCTTCTGTGAGGGGTAAGGGTAAGGGAAGCAGGAGAGAAACTGTAAAATTCAAAACCTTACCAAAACTAATAGTTAGAAAGTATGATTGTATATAATTAGAAAACAAATAAAATATTATTTAAAAAGGATGAACTGACCACAAAGGAGGAAGAAATTTAAGAGATAATTTGGACCTACTTTGCTAAACTGTATGCCAATAAATTTCATAACCTGAATGAAATGAATGCATATTTGCAAAAATTCAAACTGCTCAGATCAGCAGAAGAGGGAAAATATACTTAAATAACCCCATTTCAGAAAAAAAGAAATTGAAGAAACCATCAATGAACTCCCTAAAAAAACATCCTCCAGGTCCAGATGTATTTACAAATTAATTCTACCAAGCATTTAAAGAACATTTAATACCTATTCTACATAAGCTATTTAAAAAAATAATGGAAACAGTAGTTCTGCCAAATTCCATTTATGTTACCACCATGAAGCTGATACATAAACCAGGAAGAACCAAAATGGACAAAGAGAATTACAAACCAATTACCCTAATGAATGTTCATGCAAAAATCTTAAATAAAATTTTAGCAATGAGATTTCACCAAGTTATTACTAGGAAAATAAAAAATATTCAGGTAAGATTTATACAAGGTAGGCAGGGATAGTTCAATATTAGGGAAAAATCATAACTGAACATATCAATAGCAAAACCAACAGAAATCATATGTTTACCTCAAAAGGTGGTGAAAAAGTCTTTGATAAAATATAATATTAATTTCTATTAAAAACACTAAAGAAATAAAAAGCAGTTTTCCATAAAATAATACGTTTTATCTGCCTAAAACCACCAACAAATATTATACATAAAATGGCTAAACTCAGAGCATTTGCAATGATATCGAGGTGAAACAAGGATGCCCATTAGCAGTAAGAGAAGAATCAGAATTGGCAATGATAAGGCAACGCTTTCACTTTTTGCAGATGATGGTGTACTTAAAGAACACAAGAAAATCATCTAAAAATCTCCCTGAAACAATAAATTCAGCAATGTAGCAGAATATAAAATAAACACACATAAATCATCAGCTTTTCTCTATATGAACAACAAAATCCAAGAGCAAATGATAGAAAGAGAAATTCCATTTAATTAAATGTAAATAACATTAAACACTTAAGAATCCTCCTCTCAAGACAAATCAAAAAACTGTATTAACACAATTATAAAGCTCTTCTCACCCAAACAAAATCAGATCTAAATAATTGGGAAAATATCAATTGTTCATGGTTAGGCTGAGCTAATATAATAAAAATGACAATTCTACCCAAATTAAATCATTTACTCATTGCTGTACCAATAAAATTATAATTATTTTACTAATCTGGAATAATTATTTTGCTAAAATGGAAAAAATAGTAACAATGAAGCAACAAAAGGTCAAGAATCACAAAGGAATTGATGAAAAAAAGTGTAAAGGAAGGTGGCCGGCCTAGCTCTAAAAAAATCTAAAACTGTACTATAAAGTGGCACTCATCAAAACTTCTTAGTACTGGTTAAGAAATAGAATAATGGTTCAGTAGATTAGGATAACACAAAAGAAACAGTAATGAATGACTAAAGTAATCAACTTTTTGACAAATACAAAGACATTAGCTTTTGGAATGAGAACTCACTATCTGACAAAAATTGTTGGGAAAACTGGAAAATAGTATGGCACATACTAGGCATAGACCCACATCTCACAACCTATACCAAAATAAGGTCAAAATGGGTAAAGGATTTAGATATAAAAGACGACACCATAGATAAAGTAATAGACCAACATGTACTCTATATATCAGATCTATGGAAAGAGGATAAATTTATAACCAAACAAAAAAAATAAAGCACCTTATAAACTGCAAAATGAATAATTTTCACTATAATAAATTGAAAAGTTTTTACACTAATAAAATCAATTCTGATAAAATTAGAAGGGCAGAAAGTTAGAAAAAAATCTCCACAGCTAAGAGTCTAGTATCATTTCTAAAATATATTGAGGGGTCAGCTAAGTGGCACATTGGAGTCAGGGGCACCTGTGTTCAAATCCAACCTCAGACACTTAATAATTACCTAATTTTGTGACCTTGGGCAAGTCACTTAGCCCATTGCCTTGCAAAAATAAAAAAATAATAAGTAAACAAAAATAAAATAAAATATATTGAGAACACAGCTTTATACGGTTGCAAGTCATTTCCCAATTGGTAAATGGCCAAAGGATATGAATAGTTTTTAAAATGAAGAAATTAAAGCTGTATATAACCATATAAAAATGATCCAAGTCATTATTAGAGAAATGCAAATTAAAACAACTGTGGGATATGATCTCACATTTATCAGTTTTGCTAAGATAACAAAAAGGGAAAATAATCAATGTTGGAGAGGTTGTGGAAGTATGGGAACATAAATATATTGGTAGTGGAGTTATGAACTGATCCAACCATTCTTTAGAGCAATGTGGAACTATGCCCAAAGAACAATAAAATTTTTCATGCCCTTTGACACAGAAATTCCTATTCTAGACCGGTGTCCAAAAGAAATCATAAAAAATGGGAATAGTCACACTTGTTCCAAAATATTCATAGCAGCTCTTTTCATATTCACTAAGAATTAGACATTGAAGGGTTAAACAAGTTTCAGTATTTGAATGTTATGGAATGCTATTTTTCCATAAGAAAGCATGGGTTGTTAGACTCTAGAGATACACAGAATGAATCACAGGATCTAATACTGAGCAAAGGAAGCAGAATCAAGAGAGCAATTTACACATTACCAACAATACTGCAGGATGATCAACCTTGATAGGTGCAACTGTTCTCAGTGGTTCAAAGAGCTAGGGCAACCCTATTAGACTGGCTATGGACAATGATATCCCCATCCAGAGGAAGAAAAAAAAAACAAATCAAAACAAAAACTCTTCATAATCGAACACTTCCTTAACTTTTTAAAATATATCTCTTATATATTTCTTTCCTTTAATCCTAATTATTCACACCAAAAAATGACTGATCTATAAACATGTTTAAGACAAATGTATGTGTACAACATCAACCTGTTCCCTACTAAAAGGAGGGTGGTGAGAAGGGAGGGTTGAAGGAAATTTTGTAACTTGAAAATGTACATAGGCATATGGATGAATGTTGAAAAACTTTCATAATATTTATTTGTCCAAATAAAATATAAATTAAGAAAAAAAGAAACAAGGAGAAATGAGAGAAAGAGACCAATCAAAAGCTATTATAGCAGTTCAGGAAAGAGTGAAAGAGGGACTGACTTCTCAATAGAATGAATGAGGGGACAAGGTTCATGAGTATTGTAGATGAAACGTACACCATGAGAGCCAAGATGGTGGAGTAACAGGAACTCACTTGAATTCTTCCAAATTCCCTTTATTTGCATGTTTTTTTTGAAATTGCATGCAAAAGTAGCTTTAAATATTAATTCTTTTGTAAGTCTTTGAGTTCCACATTTTTCTACCTCCTCTACTCTGTCTTCCCTATGGCAGCAAAAAAATTGATACAAGTTGTATGTGCACAATTGTGTTCAAAATATTTCCATATTAATCATGTTGAGGAAGAAGAATGAGAACTAAGGGGTTCTAAGACAAAGAAAGAAAAAGCATAAAGGTTTGTAAAAGGGAACACAGCATGTTTGCCCTACATTCAGAATCCATAATTGTTTCTCTGGATGTGAATGGCATTTTCCTTAACTGGTCTCTCAGGGTTTTCCTCCATCACTGAACTGCTGAGAGAAGTGGTTTCCTTCATGAATGATCATCTCCCAATGCTTCACCTAACATGTACAATGTTCTCCTGGTTCTGCTCACTTAGTTTTATCTTGTGTTTATCTCTGTGCTTCAAATATATTTCTTGTAAACAACATATTGTGAATTTTGTTTTTTAATTCACTTTGATATCCACTTCTATTTTATGGGAGTTTATCCCATTTGCATTTACTTTTCTCTCCTCATTCCCTTGTCCTATCTCACCAATGTTTTACTTCTAACTGGTGCATTTCTCAATCTGCCTACCTTTTACTAGCCCTCTTCCCTTTTCTTCTTCCTTTCCCCTCTTAATTTATTTTTATTACAAATTTTATTGTAACTTTTTCTTTCCCCTTCCCTTTTATCAGGCTCACCTTTTCCTTTCTTTCCTTTTTTCTAAATTTCTAATCTCACTTGGAAATGTATTTTTCCCTCTTAGCCAAATCTGTTGTTTTTCTTGATGGAATTGAGCCTTCCCAGGGTGTCTCATAGAAACATTAATTTCCATTTGTCCAATTCCACTTTTTAGGGTTTTATTTTATCCAGTTAGCTTAGTCAGGTGTGCTTCCTTTTTCAGTTAGCTAGTTTTAATTTTAGATGAGCTGTTTTTCCTTTTCCAGTTGATTAATTTTGCTTTTTTGATGAGTTAATTACTTTTCTAGTTGGTCACTTTTACTTATAATTATCTATATTCCTTTTTCCAATGGATTAGTTTTATTTTAAAGTTGATTTATTTTTCATTTAGTCAATTTTGCTTTAAAGCTACTGTTTTATTCAGTCAATTATAAATAATTCCCCCTTATAACTCTCATTTCTTTTCTCAATTTTTCCTTCTTCCTCTTTTCTTTGGGTTTTTAAACTCCCTTTTGAGCTCTTCAAAGAGAATTTGAAACCAATATATAAAGTCCTCTGAGGCTTTACTTGTAAATATTTTTCACTGTTTTTCATTTCTGAGATGATATTTTAATCATCTTTATCAGAATAGTAACTTTCTATGATTTGCACTATTTTTTTTTATTTTGTGCTCATTTGATAGAGTTATGCTCCTGTAACACAGGGTGTAGTCTCAAGTATTTTGTCCTGGGGCTTAGAGTATGGTCCCTGGTTTATCATTTGTCTAGGATATTGCCTGTTTCAGTTGCTAGCAATTTTTTCCCTGTATTAAGATAGTCCAATCTAATCCTGTCAGTTGAACTAGCCTTCCCAGGGCTTGAATTTTGTCTTCCAGATTGCTGTTTGTGAATGCTATTTTTTTTGGCTTTTGCAAGGCAAAAGTGACTTGCCCAAGGTAGGCAATTATTAAGTGTCTGAAACTGAATTTGAACTCAGGTCCTCCTGACTCCAGGGCTGGTGCTTTATACACTGTGCAAACTAGCTACCCCACAAATTGATGTTTGGATCCTCCCTGCTGGCCTGCTGCACTGCTGGCATGCTGAACCCAAATCTGAGTTGCACTGTGACTAAGAGCTTTCTAGTTCTCCTCCTCCAGCTTTTCTACTGGTCTGTATTTTCCCTTTACCATGTGATACAAATCTTCACAAAGTTTCTCCAAAATATCTTGAATTGAGAACTTGTTTCATTCCTGGTTTTGTAGCTTCTGTAGTTTTGGAATCTGTTTAGAAGCATCAAATTCTAAAGCAGCAGAACCCATAAAAGGTCAATGTGAAACAACTTTCCAGCCCAAATCAAATTAGGGGGTTGCCAGGAAATGTCTTGTTTTATTGGGATCCTGGTTCATCACAGAGTAGAAGACTCTCACTAGAGGTACCTGTGCCAGAGGGGCAACATCTGTAGAAATATTCAATCTACAGACCATATGGGGGTTGTTCCAGTAGTCAGAAGGAGATTACATGGAACCCTGTGCTGGCTTGGGATGCAGGACCCTGTAGCATTTACCATACAGTTCCAGATCACAGTCCCAAAACAAAAAGGAACATTAGCATGTTATCATACTGGTACTTAGATTCTCAAAGGAGCAGGAACAGTGGTAACAGTTCCAGGTTGAAAAGAAATGTTTATTGTCACTCCTTTGTCTCCAGTGCAGGGCAGAAAAGAGCATTATCACTTGCAACTATAACCAGGTTGCATTTACAGTGAGTCAAAGAATGGAGAAAATAATCTCACATGACAAAAAGATATGAAAAGAAGTTTTTCAGTAGAAGCAAAGATGAGAAGAATGCTTGAAACTTTCTCTCATCATAATTGGTACAAAGAGGGAATAATAGACACTATATTTTGTTTGGAAATCTATCTTTTTTTGTAGAAGGAAGTAGTATGGAAAAGGGATAAGAAAAGGAATTAGGGTAACTTAGAGGAGAAAGATGAAATAAGGGACAAAACAGATTTTTAAGGAGGAGCAATAGAGGAGAGGAGAGAGAGAGAGAATAAAAAGAAGGCTCTTGAAAGAAACAATTGTGTTTCAGTAAAAGTAAAATTATAAGGAATAGCAATCAAGATCTCAAACAAAGCAAAAGCAAAAATAAATCTTATTATAAGAAATAAACAACAGGAGATTAATTTTGTTAAAATTAGACAAGTAATATCAGTTCTGCTTCTCTAAATAGATAGTTATAGATAAATTTAGATATGTGTGTATGTATGGATATATATGTATAAATATTTATATACATATATGTGTATTTGAATATATATGTATAAATGTATGTATGGTGTATATGCATGCATACATACACCATACACACATATAGACACAATAAGATGGTGCAGTATATAGGGCATCAGCCTTGGAGTCAGAAAGATCTGATTTCAAATGTGACCCCAGATACTTGACACTTACCCTGCTGTGTGACCTTGGGCAAATTGATTAATCCTGATTGCCTCAAATGTTGGACCATCTCCAGTTATCTTGATCCATATCTTGCCATGGGACCCAAATGACTCCAGTATAGAGTGTGAGGCTGATGACTTAGTACAGCACTCCCTCATTAAAATTCAATTCCCTTGCTTGTCATGACATTATCTCCCTAATATATATATATATATATATATATATATATATATGTATATATATATATATATATACACATGTGTGTGCATGTGTGTGTGTACCAAATGTTGTGTTATCAAAATTCTTTTTTTAGCTAATGACATTGAAATACTATTATCAACATGTATCTTATTATTTTATTAATTTTAGAAAGGTTTTATTTATTTTGAGTTTTACAATTTTCCCCATCTTGCTTCCCTCCCCCCAACCCCACAGAAAGCTGTTTGTTAGTTTTTACCTTGTTTCTATAGTATGCATTGATCTAATTTGAATGTGATGAGAGAAATCATATACTTAAGTAAGAAACATATAGTATGTGATATAGCAGAATTACATAATAAGATAACATTTTTTTAAATTAAAAGTTATAGTCTTTGATCTTTGTTCAAATTCCACAATGCTTTCTCAATATTATCTAAATTCTTTTTTAAAAAGTTAAATAAGATACAGGAGGATATATACAGTGAAACTGTACTAGAATGGGAACTCAAGTTTTCCCTATCAAAACTAAATGAATTAAACCAAAAAATAATGAAAATAATAAAATTTTAGAAAAATTAGATATGATAACTTTCTGAAGGAAATTGAATAGGAATTGAAGGGAATATGCCTTTTTCTTAGCTGTAAATGGAATCTTCACAAAAATTTGTCATCTCTTAGAGCATTAACAATCTCACAACCAAAAGCAGAAAATTAAAAATATTTAATGCATCATTTTCAGATCACATTGTTATAAAAATGACATTTAAAAGTAGCCATGGGGATGCAGATCAAAAATTAATTAGCAACTAAATCTAATCCTAAAGAATGAGTGGGTCAAAGAACAAATCATATGAATAATCAATAATTTCATTCTAGAGAATGACAAAAGTAAAGTAATATTCCAAAATTTGCAGAATGCAGTTAGGGAAAATATATTCCTAAATATATGCATCCATAAGTAGAGAAAGAGTAAATCACAGGCAAGAACAAAAGCAACAAAAACTAGAAAAATAATAAATTAACCATCATTGAATGGAAATCCTGAAAACCTAAAGTGAGATTAATAAAATTAAAAGTAAGAAAACAATTGGGCTAATGAATAAAACCCAGAGACACTTTAAAAGAAAAAAAAATTATAAGATAAATAAACTATTGGTTAATTCATTTTAAATAGAGAAAGAAGAAAACCCAATTTCTACTTTCAAAAATGCAAGGGGTGAATTCATAACCAAGGAAATTAAAATAATCATTAGGAAATAGTTTGCCCAATTATATGGCAATAAATGTGACTAAGTAAAACCGATGAATATAAAAATATAAACTGCCCATATTAACAGAAGAGGAAATAGAATACTTAAATAATCCCTTTTAGGAAAAGAAATTAAATAAGCAATCAAAAAACTCACCATTCCTTTGCCCAATGTGTTAAAATCCCAATTGCACCTTTTGGAGACAATGGAAATCATTGGAATGAATGAGATTAATATGGGGAGAAGTACAAGAAAGAGGAGAGCTTAGAATGGAACCCTGTAGCTCCTAGCTTTAGGGGGTCAGGAGGAAAAAGACTCAACTATATATGCATCACCAAAATCACAGAGTTGATTATTAAAGTAACTGTATTAAAATGTCAAACTGTATTATGCTATTAAAGTATTATAATATATAAAACACTTTTTTTTTTAGGTTTTTGCAAGGCAAATGGGGTTAAGTGGCTTGCCCAAGGCCACACAGCTAGGTAATTATTAAGTGTCTGAGACCAGATTTGAACCCAGGTACTCCTGACTCCAAGGCCGGTGCTTTATCCACTACGCCATCTAGCCGCCCCTCCACTACGCCACCTAGCCGCCCCTCCACTACGCCACCTAGCCGCCCCTAAAACACTATTTTCTAGATTTAGCCCACATAATTCCTCTAAATATCATCAGGAATTTTTCAGTTTTTTTCTCCCCTATTTTCTCTAGATAGATATCCAAATAATTTCCTTGAATTAACTGAAAGCATTTGTCCAAGATGGTATTCACCTGGATGCAAACTTAACTATAGTAAACATTCTGTCACAGTTAAGATATTAGGAAAAATCATTCCTTTAGAGTTCTTAAAGAATGTAGAATCTTCTAGCAACACCTCTCTAAATCTGTAAAATTTTCCTGTTTATACAAGACATCAAATCAAGGAATTTGCACCAACATCCTCTATTTCATGCTACATTACTTCACCAACAGATCAGCATATATGCCATTACTCCACTGATACTAAAAAATCATTCATCTTGCAAGTTTATCTTACATCTAATCTTTTATATATACCAACATATTATCATATTACTTGAAATATATTACAAGAGCAAAATAAAATACTTCACTCTCATTAATCTTTAATTCCAATAGCAATCAATGAGTTGCTTTCACCACCTAGTCTTTTGAAAAATACATTCTGCTTATTTAGCCAAAATATTTCAATATTTTCCTTGGTCAAAATATATATTTCACATAACCTTCAAAATGCTCCATTCAATTTTTTTTTATTTTTCTTGTTTCTGCATCAGTTATAGGCATTTGTCTCATTTTCCAACCATAATATAGAGAAAGAAAATTGAATTGGCTGACAAAATGATAATGAAAGAAAATGAGTATGATGATTTTCATTTGATTACTTTACTCTGGTTCCTTACTTTAAAAAGGAAGAGAGGAGAATATTTCTTGACCATTAGTCTAATTTAGATGTCAGGTACATCATTATTTTAAAATTCAAAAGTCAAAGTTTCAATTAAATAAAATCTTAAAACCCTGGGACTCTATTAAATAAATCACTTTCTCCATCCCAACTAAATTAGAAGGTATAGCTTATGTATTTGTCAATAACCAGGTTAACTTGACTCATGTAAATTAAGTTCAAAAATTTATATTGACACCTAAGTTTCTATCACCATTAAGCAAATTAGTTGGATGAATATTAGGTCTCCCTTTTTCCAGACTGATTATTTTTTGTGATGGCCAGTTAAACCATCTTTTGTTTTAATTCATGCTATACCTTAACCATTGAATGAGCATTGCTTAAAACAAACTGATGCCTGACAAAAATCTTAATTTATAAAATTCAAAGTCATCCACTGTAACTTAGGACATCTCCATTCATCTTAACTTTTGTCTTGCCACCAGACTTCTATGACTAGAGGAGAGAATGATGCTGACTACTTTGATCATCAGTTCTACCTTATTTCAATCAATGTCAGGACATCAGCTCTCTGATTGTCACTGACAACAGCAGCACCAAAAATAACATTTTACTTTGTGATAAAAGTCCATGTTTTTCAAAAAACCTTTCATGATTCCCTTAATGCTAATCCTGATTATTTCCAGTTCATCCTTTCTATATCTTGTTTATTTATAATTGCTTGCATGTTGTCTTCCTCATTAGACTGTGAGCCCTCTGATTACTAAAATTGGTCTTTTTGTTTCTTTTCTTTTTTTTTTTGGTTTGCTCTTCCTTTGTGTGCCCAGAGCTTAGCATGATATCTGGTAAATAGTGTTTAATAAAATATTAGATGTATAAAATGTTAATTAAATGATTATTGTCCATATCCTTGCTGTGATTGTTGACAAAAAACTTTTTAAACTATTTTTAACTGACTAATTTAAAAATTATCATTAGATTTTGCAATGTGATGTAGTAATTTAGAGATCTCAGTTATATGAAACTAAGTGACTAGTTTAATTCTTTTAAACTTCTCAGGTACTAAATGTAGCTATTGCTTAATATAATTTAACATGTATGGAATTAGAAATCTCTAAGATTTATTCTGACTCATTAATCTAAAGGGTTTAGATGCCAGGGACCATGTTTCATTGTAAAATTGGACTTATTGCTTTTGTTAAGCATCTTGATGATAAGAGAACATCCAGTTGTGCTTGACCTAACAGAAAAAATATCAACAATAGCTAATCTTAAAATTAACCCTAAAATTTATTTTATGTACATTGTTTCACTTGATCCTCATGATAGTTTTATGAAACAGCAGTAAAATGTTAAATCCCTTTTATAGACGAAATAACAATGTCCAATGGGGCAACTACGTGATGTAATGAATAGGACAAGAGACCTGACATCAGACTCATTTTTGGTGAATTCAAATGACCTTGGACAAGTCACTTAAGCCTATTTACATCTGTTTCCTCATCTATAAAATGTGCTGGAGAAGAAAATGGAAAACCATTCCAATATCTTTGTCATGAAAACCTCACATGAGGTCATGAAGAGTTGGATACAAGTGAAAAAATGACCTAGTAGACTACCGTTCAGAGGACTGAAGTGATTTGCCCAGTTGAAAAGTCAAGAAAGTCATAGAGATGGAACTCTAATACATGTTGTTTCTCCAAATCCAGTACTCCCCAATCATTCATTATCACAATATGATTAGTAAAACTACTCTGAATTTTTTTTCTTATTGATAATAAGACAAAAGAATGTAGTTACCTTTTATATCACATTTTTTTTGCAATACAATGGGGTTAAGTGGCTTGCCCAAGACCACACAGCTAGGTAATCATTAAGTGTCCGAGGTCAGATTCGAACTCAGGTACTCCTGACTCCAGGGCCGGTGCTCTGTCCACTCTGCCACCTAGCCACCCCTCTTAGGCTTTGGGGTTTTTTTTGCAAATATCACAACATTTTTAAATTAAATTTCTCATCAGGGTTCTAATGCTAGTCTATGATTCACTTCTGAGGATTACTAAAAGAAAGAACTGCTGTCTTATATAAAATTTATAGAGCATGTTGAGGTTTGCAAAACACTTCATATATAAACTTTACAAAGATTGTGTACAATTTTAAGATTTGATCTTTAGTTACTTAAAATGTCACTAAACTTTTAAAACACCCTGCATTATACCATTTGAGTCTCACAACAGCTCTGTATGATCAATGATATTATCTGCATTTCAGAGATGAGAAAATTAAGACTGAAAACAATGCCTTGTTATGGGTCACACAGAAAGCAATTAACTTTGGCAAGATTTTAACTCAGGTTTTTTTAAAACCCAGTCTGACCCTCTAGTCATTCAGCTGTCTAGCTATCGTTATCATCCTCATTAGTAAGTTCAGTCTTTTGGTAGAGAAGATAGAGAACTGGCCTTGGACTTAGGAGGATCTTTGTTCAAATCTGGGTTCAGATACTGTCATATAATACTGTTCAGTTCAGTTTCTCCTTTCTAAATGAGTTGGAAAAGGAAATGGAAAACCAACTCTAGTATCCTTATCAAGAAAACACTCAATGAAGACTAAGATATGGTCTAAAAAAGTCTAAACATGTAAATTAAAATATCATCATCATCATCATCATTTTTCTTATAGTCAATGGTAGTGACATTATGAAGATGAATATTATAACCTATGAAGATGTATTATAAATAATGTAGGTCAGTTGACAGAACTGTGGGATTTGTATCAATAAGACCTACTTTTTAAGTTCCACCTCCAATTTTTACTAAGATGTATGCCTCTGGACTAGTCAATTGATCTATATTTACATCAGACAATTTCCTAAGATGTACATATTAAATCATAGATGAATAGAGCTTTGCATTCATGGAGGAAATTATCATAAGGGGAATACCAACTCTATGGAAATCATATTTCCTTTACAAATTTTACTTTCAAGTCAAAGATCAAGTCTCTCCTATGTAAAATGTAATATTAATTTGCATCTGTAGAAAATTTAAATCAAATATTCTAGTGAATCCCTATCAATTTGCCTTGAAAGATAAAACAACTTAAAAGTTACTTTCAAGTGACTTAAGAAATTAAACACAAGGCTTTGGGATTGTATTGTTTACAGAGTATCAAGGACTTGAGCAGCTAGTGAGAGTGAATTGGGTGCATGGCTTGAAGTCAGGAAGACCTGCTTTCAAATATATACTCAGACATTAACTTACTTATGATCCTGTGTAAATCACTTCATATCTCTATTTCATTTTCTTCATCTGCAAAATGAAGGTAATACTAGCAATTATCTCTTAGGTTGTTGTGAAGATACAAATGAAATAACATTTCTAAAGCACTTAGCATAATGCTGGGACATAGTATTTGAAACAGACAGACAGACAGACAGATAGATAGATATAGAAATAAATATATAGTTGCTGTTGTTACCACTGTCAAGACTGAATCTGAACTGCATCAGTGCATTAGCATGTCCCTTCACTAACTTGATTTAATACCAATATCACTTGCTCAAGTCTCAGGAAACAAAGAAAAATTCAAAGAAATACACATGAATCTTCAAAATAAAAGTAAATCAATCTTAGAATTCTGATTATCTGATGACAAAGGAAAAACCAGGAGATTCTTTATTATCCAGAAGACAGCAGCTTGATCACAGGAATCCTCCCATTTTGCACTGGGCAATTGGATAGAAGGGCCTGTCTCCATCTATCTAGGAGTTAGTAAAAGAAGAAGAAAAAGAAATTTTGAATGATCCATCCTCA
The DNA here is from genome assembly GCF_037893015.1 of Macrotis lagotis. Taxonomy (NCBI): domain Eukaryota; kingdom Metazoa; phylum Chordata; class Mammalia; order Peramelemorphia; family Peramelidae; genus Macrotis; species Macrotis lagotis. The sequence continues at coordinate 269,448,111 of NC_133659.1, read as the reverse complement.
AACAGAAAATAAGAAAAAACAGAAATAATACACTTGATTTAATTTTTTTTTAGAGAGACTCAGTCTTGATGCTGAGTAATTTCTTCTAAGTTCACAGAGATATGCTTAGTGTTCTGGTATTTGTTTTTATTTTTGGGTTGATTTTGTTTTTCTGTGGGTTATTTTTTGGCAATACTCCACTTTTACGTGTTCCCATTGTTACACTTGGAATTATTCAGAAATGCATTTCTTTTTAGCAAGTTGTAATGACTGTCACTATGATTTAAAGCTTTCTCCCAAATCCCTCAGGTAGGGTATGACTGCCTAAATTACTTTGAACCTAATTTTAGATAAACTGCTCTAGCTGGTGTTGAATAAATGCATGAGTAAGCAAAGTAAACCAAAACAAATATTTAACATTTGTGACTGGTGTTATCTTTTCAGAACATTTGAATAGAAGTGGTTGGAGTTTATTAATTAGGTTCTCCCCAACATACATATCCTACACATGCATACATACATGAAAATACACAAACATATTTTTAAAAATTCCATTCAGAAATATTACATTACATTCATCATCACTCTAAAAGGCTTGTCACTATATTTCCCCAAGTTAAAAAAAATGACTTAGATCAATTCCAGATGCATTTCCCTCTAAGACACCATCTCATCCTTCAGCACAATAATACCCAAGTATGAGGTGATAGCTCCTTATTAAAATACATTTAGGCCAACAGTGCTATTCAGCAGAAAAGCTCCATGATGTAAATGATCCTGTCCATGTAAAATTAAATTTCATTGCAGGAACACACTCTTAGATTGTACACATCAGTTATTCAACTGGATAGGCATTTAAAAAATAAACTTCTCACCTCATTAAAAAAGGACAAGTCTGTAAAATTTGTCAAGACAGATTCATGAGACTTCATCATGTACAACAATTACAAAATGTTTTATTGCTTCATTGGGTTTATTTTAAAAGTAGATAAAGCATCCTATATTGTAGATATAATCCTGACTCAGTCAGAAAGATCTGAATTTGATACACCTCTATATTAATGATCTGTGAGACCCTAGGAAAGTCAATTAATTTCTAGATCTTTCAAAGATCCCTAAAACTTATCTATGAAGTCATGGGGAGAGGGGTTCTCTGTTGCTCTAGTGAGTTCCTACACCAAAATCTCCTCCACTTACAACATAAATAGAATCTTCTACCAAAAGACTGTCCTAAGTAAATATTCCATTTACTTAAACATTCAAACTTTAGGAAGAAGAATGTGAAATTTATATTTAGGACCAATTTGTTGAGGATTTTCTGTGTTCAAAACACCATGATTTTTAGATTAGTTCATGTTTTTGAAAGTATTTTACTTATAGCCATGCTATATAAAACATTTATTCATTATTGCATTTAATTCCAAATTATATTTATGCACATATATATATATACATGCTATATATTTGCTTTTGTATATACAGAGAGAGATAAAGAGATAGGTAGACAGACAGACAGATAGATAGATAGATAGATAGATAGATAGATAGATAGATAAATAGATAGATGTCAGTAAACATATGTGCACATCTATAAAAAGCAATTTTTTCTCCATTGTTAATTTGTTTTACAGAGATAATTCAATATCTAGCTGTTGAAAAATTCCTAGTTAGGAAAAATGTTTCAAGTGCTTCTAAAGAACCTGAACACTAACTTAGAATGCTAATCAACCACTGATGAAAATCAATAAAATGAGCCTAAATGCTAAATGAGATAAAAGAAGGAAAACTATAAGAAAATAGAAAAATCAATAAAGTGATGAAAGATGGTTAAATGCAAAAGTTGTAACTATCAATCATGAACCTAAAATTCACCTTTTAAATGCCAAAAAGAAATCAAGCATTAAGAAGAAGAAGAAGAAATAAGTATTTTATTAATTTACAAAAAAAACATAGCTCTATTGTCTGGAAAATTGAATACTTGCAATTTTATGCTATATTCATAATTACAAAAATACCTTTGTTACTGTTTGAATCATTTGAAAATCTTCAAAGTTCTTTGTAACACTTATTCAACCTACTAAAGATGTAGAATCTAATACAATATAAATCTGATACAATACAAAATCCTCATTTTGTATTGGGTTATTTCAGAGCCATTAAAAAAATCATTTCAGAGCAAATGATTGCAATGTTTGCCTTTGACTAAGCCCTAGCTAATTCTAGTTAAAGTAATATTTGATATAGACAAATTATTTGAATTGTTGGGAATATAGAATTTGTAAAAATCTTTATTCCATAGATGATAACTGCCTTGTATTTTGACCTATGGCTATGAATGATAGTTACAAATTAAAAAGAAAAACAAAATTTCAAACTATTTCAAAGTTGGCATGCACAATTTTCTTACATCCTAAAGACAAATCATTTGAGTCAATATTAACTATACTGTTATTTATTCAGAATGTCTTGTTTTGTTCAGTCATTTTTTATTAATGTCCAACTCTTTGGGATTCCTTTTGGAAGTTTTCTTGACGAAGATACTGAAGTGGTTTGTCAATTCTTCTCCAGCCCAGTTTACTGATGAGAAAACTGAGGTAAACAGAGTTAAAAGTATCTCACAGTCAGTATTTTAAAGAAGATTTGAATTCAAGGAGATGAGTCTTTCTAATTCCAAACCAAGAGCTCTGTTAATGTTTGTCAAGCTTATTGTTTGTAAATATATCAGATAATGTTAATTGTGAATTCTTATATCATTGGGAGATTTACAAAAGCATTTTCTTGATTCTCATGATAACCCACAGAAGTATTATAAACTCCATTTTACTGGGAAGAAAAATTAAGTCTAAAAGAATTTAACTGATTTATCCATATTTATTATGTTGGCGGCATCAAAAAGCAGACTTTGAACATGGGTCCTCCTGCCTCTAGATACCACACTACTCAGTATACCATCCCTCCTCTCAGATTAATGTCTGTAGTTTTAATTTATTGTTACACTAGTCTGCCCCCAAAACCTATTCCATTTATATAATTCTCCTCGTGTTCCCTTTAATCTACCTGCCATTTATCTACACTTCTTACTTCTACTCATTCCATTAGTATTCCCTAATTCTGAATCTAGTTCCAATTATTTGTTGATCCACTTAGAATAACTATGGTCCCTTCTATAAATGTCACTTTCATTCATCTAATTATACCTGCCAATGGAGTAGTTAGTGACTTCTCTAATTCATTACCATCATTCCTTTGACAACTTGAAATAATATGGAATTACCAAGAGTTCTTACCATGGGGGGAAAAAAACAAGCCCAGAGAATCTTCAGTTCTATAAATCACTGATGACTCATAACTGAGAGAGCAAGATTATGTCTAAATCCTCCCTGTGGCAAATAAAAGAGTGACTTGGTAGACTGGATATGCTGGGAAGTAAAGAGGAGAGGGTGGTCAAGAAAAGTGGCTCCTGACCAAGATCATTGACTGTGTCCTGCAGAAAAGACTGTGGTATGTATTTGAACTCCAAAATTCCATATGTATAGTCAATTTGGGAGTTGAAATTACAATTATCTAGCCAATGGTTCTATTGTACCATTGTGTTCTCCATGGTATTTGAAATGAATAAAAATCTGAAGTGATTTTCAATAAACCAGCAATAAGTGCTTCCAGGAACAAACCTCATCATGTAGAATCCTTTCTGCCAAGTAATTCTGCACATAATGTATAAGTATAAGAATTTTGTTTACTACAAATGCTACATAAACAACTAAACAAAGGAGAAAAAATATTATCATTTTAGAAGGCATCTATTTATGTGAAATACAAAGAAATATTTCCCAAATAAATAAAATGAACAGATTTGTATTTATGATGTTTCTGAGGAAGCAGGGACCTACTTTGTGTATGTGCATGCTTACTTGTGTGATCTTGATTGCCCAAGATCATCTCCCCACAGCTATATCAACATACAGTCCAGATTCACCAGAGGATGTTAGTTGCTTTAAGGGGAAGTAAGATGAGACATCAGAAGTAAAAAAAAAAATTCTACTGAGATGCCAAACTACTTGGTAAGTTACCAGGCTACACACATTCCCTACATGTTACCTCTATTTTGACTATTACCAAGGAAGAGACAGCCACAGGGATTATAGGTCTGGAACAATGGTATGTATATCGGGTGGGGGGGTGAGGGAAAGTGGGTTTCTTGTCAATTTCTGTGTTATAATCTCTAAATGTCTGGCAATAATAATAATAATAACAGTAATAATAATGCCATAAATTATATAGTATTTTAAGATTAGTAAAATGGTTATTATACTGTCTCATTTGATCCCAGCAAACCCAAGAATGAGTGCTATTATTAACCTCATTTCATAAATGATGAAACTGAAGCTGAAAGTGTTAAATACTTGCCCAGGGTCACATGTCTAGATTGATGTCTGATATGAGATTTGAATTCAGGTCTTCTAAATTCAGGTCTAGTTTATCTGTAGTTCTACTTATTGTCTCTAGCATCTTTTGTACTCTGTTTTCACAAAAAACAAAACAAGAGAGAAAAAACTGAAATATTCTCAATGGAATGCTGACTTATGAAATGTCAGCTATGGAAGAACTCTGGGGGATATAATAAATGAGGTATGCCCCAATTAATACAGATGACATTGTACTTACATTCCTGCTAAACTTGTCCATTGATCCTTTAATAATCAAACATTTTCCTCCTTTATACATGGGACATTCCAGGACTTGCAGTTATGCTCCATCCCTAAAAAAGTATTGATGCTGTAGCATGGACTTGTATTTAGGGAGATTTGTACAATTTCCCATAAAATTTCCTAAATGCAATCCAATTCATTCTCTGTCTACTCAGGCCTGGACAATACCATCTGTATTTTCTGTCCAAGATGTATGCACCAATGGACAAGCTTTATGAACTGAATATTCAACAATATAGAATAATTTGGATGGGAGGCAGTCTTTATCCACTCAATTTCTCCTGTGTCATGAGTATTGAATAGTAGGCCAAATTCTTTCGAAGGATTGTGGACTTCATTTAGAAAACCTGGCAATATTGTAAGGGCACAGTGCCATCAGAACAATTTAATTTTCAAACAGGGACATCTGCAGAACCTCTTCATCTATAGGGAAATCTTTCTCAATGCTAAGTCCTGTGCTAAATATGACATGTTTTAAGGAAAAAGACAAGTAATTTTGGCAAGTGTATATCTCTTCATTTTATTTGTTTCTAAGGATTAATCAAAATTTCATCGAAGTTACTCCCTTTACCTCATTTGAAGAACATCTTGCAATTTTAACTTATATATGGGAGATATTTGTTGGAGTGGTACCCACTGAAACTGGCCCTTTTTTGTAGCTCCATCAAATTTTTGTTTGCTTGATTTTTATTTCCAACCATCTACAAATACAATATAATTTTATATTCTCTATGCCTGTCATTCAATACCATGACTTCAAAGCTGTGTTCTGTGGTATACTATCATTTGCAAAAACCTACTTATCTCCTTCTCATTGGCTCAAAGGATAGCCTACTGGAGTGGAAATCAGGAAGACTTTATTTCAAATCTAGCCTCAGGCATTTAATTGCTGAATAACACAGGGAAAAATCATTTAACCTCTGCCTGCTTATGTCTTCAATTGTAAAATAGATATTTAAAAAAAAAACACTTACCAGGGTTGTTGAGAACGTCAAATGAAATAACTTTTATGATTTCATACAGCACAGTGTGTTTTCTTGCCAACATTGTCTATTACATTGTAGGTGCTTAATAGTTCTTTCTCCTCACTTAATTAAATGTGATCTTAGGTTTTTCCATTTTTAGAGATCAGAAAATATATTATTAATATGTTTATTAATGGAATTTAGGTAGAATTCCTTTCTTGGTTTAGTTTTTAGAACTATATTTCCTAGGTAAAGATTTTACCATCTTAATTTTTTAAAATAATATTAGCTATTAATTGTTCTTTAAAGTTAAGGTTTATCTATATGTTCATACAAATAAGAGGTATTTTATTTTGGTAGTTTCTTTATGACTATTTCAATTTCCTTTCCTAAGATTAAATTATTCAAGATATCTATAGGGTATCCTGTTCATTCAAATATTCTAAATATTGGAAGTTAACATTCTATTTTCTTTTAATTTATCAGTTTGTTAGAATCAAAATCTGCTGAGCAGGTTCAGATCATTTTAATGTTTTATTTTGTAAGTATGATTCTCTTCTCTCATCATTTTTCTCATTTATCCTAAAGACTTATTCATCTTTTTTGGTTTACATTGAAATTATTTTATTTTTGTATACCAGATCTGTGTTTTTCTTTTATTGTTATTTTCTATATTATCTTATGTTTTCCTTCCATTTAAAAGATTTGCTCCTTTTTAGTCATTTTTGGTTGTTTTATTTTTAATTGGACTCTAATTTTCTTACTAGCCTATTCAGTTTATTAATCCTCTTTGTTCTATTTTATTAATGTAATAATTTAGGAATATCAATTTTCCTCTGAGAATATCTGATTTTTTTCCTAAAACTGTTCTTATATCTTCTTATCATTATCATTGTCTGGCTAGTGAATTTTTCTTTAATTTGTTCATTATTTAACTCATTGCTTAGAACAGGAGTTAGTAAACTATGGCAGGCAAGAGAACTTGGACCCACTGCCTCTTTTTGGAAACCACAGGAAAGCTAAGAATAGCTTTTACCTTTTTTAAATAAAGTTTTTTTTTGAAAGCATAAAAGCCATTCTTAGCTCATGGGTTGTAAAATAAACAAGAGATGAGATGGATTTGGCTTGCAGGCCATAGTTTACCAATCCAAAAATTTTATTACTTAGTCTCCATTTATGAATATATGTTTTATTTGTGCTCCCTTTTTAAAATTGCATTTATTTCTACAAAGGAGATATTTAGAATCTATACTTCTTTAAATTTATTTGAAATTTATCCTACCTTAAATATGGGTTATTTTAACAAAGACTCTATTTGGTAATGAGATGTATGCATATTTTTAACAATTTACTATTCAGAAGAAACCATAGTTCATTTTCATTTCATAGTTCATTTCTACTAATTTATTCAGTGTTATATTTTGTCATTTATTTAACTTTTTAAAAAATAATTGTCAATCTATATAATAAAAACAAAATATTCTATAATATTTTAATTCTGTCCTTATGACAATTTGGTTGAATTTCTATATTTAATATGCAAATATTTATTATTGATGATTCCTTTAAACATTTGCATAATTTTATTAATATTATTTTTATGCTTGTATATTGTGATAATGTAATTGCAACTGTTACCTTATATTTGATTCACCTGATAGGTTTTACATTTTATTCCAGCACTTCATTCTGGTTATATAACTGCTTTTTTGCATCTGTTTATTTACTGTTTGTTTAATGTTTTATTCAGTATTTTATTTTATCCCAATTACATTTGGAAGCAATTTTTATATTCATTTAAAAAAATTTTGAGTTTCCTCCTTCGCATCCCCTATCATTGAGAAGGCAAGTAATTAGATTTGAGTTATGCATATGTAGTCAAACAAAATATGCTTCCCTAATAGTCATATTATGTAAGAAAATCTAAAACAATATTCAAGAAAAATAGTTTTAAAACTATACTTTTATCATTATTAAGACACCATTAGAAGGTCGGCATCAAGATGGCAGCAGGAGAAGCATCTCTCCTAAGTGCTCTCTCCATAATATTTCAAAAATCTTAAAATTATGATTCTAACAAAAATTTGTGAGAGACAGAACCTAAAGAAAGATCCAGTGAGACAATTCTCCAGCCCAAGGTAACCTAGAAAATAGTAGCAAATCTCTGTTCCACTGGGTTAGAGGGGTGCCCTGCCAGAGTGAAGAAACTTCAGCCTCCTAGGAACAGCCCCAGGGAACCTGGGAGCCATGGCTCCCAGCAGCAGGAGCAGTTTCCTGATCTGCACCCATGGGAGCATGGGTCACAACTTGGAGGATCAGTGAGAAAGGACCTCTGCAGAGTGAACGCACAAAGCCCAGGCCATCAGGGCAGTTGCAGCATTTAGCCAGATCAGCACAGCAGAGGCAACCTTGGTAGCCCAGTTCCAAGAAATGGAAAAAAGCTTTGCTCTGGCAATCAGGAACTTCCAGGCAACTGAAGCACACTAAATGTAGGGGAGACTTCTGAGATTTGTCCTCTGTACCTGGAATAGGCTTCTGGGACTCTGACCACATTCAGATCCTGATTGCAGTCTAGGCCCCTCCATAGAACAGGGCCCCTACCCCACCTCAGTCCTGTGGCAGAGGGCTGTGCTTGTGGTCATTCATAGACCAGGAAAGTAGTCAGAGTTTCACACACTGAGATCCTTTTTTTTTGGGGGGGGGTGTTCCAATAATACTCAAAAGCTCAGCAAGCACCCCAAAACCAGGCACAGGCTGGAGAAATGAGTAAACAAAAGAAAAAAAGACCAATGAGGAATATATTGTCTATGATCTCAAAAAAGGATCAAAATAATCTGAAGTTGAGGAAGTACAAGTTCCTGCATCTAAAGACTCCAAGAAAAATAAAAGCTGGGCTCAGTCTATGATAGAGCTCAAAAAAGATTTTGAAAATCAAGTACAGGAGATAGAAGAAATATTGGTCAAAGAAATGAGAGAGATGCAGGAAGAACATGAAAAAAAGAAGTCAGCAGCTTAGTCAAGGAGATCCAAAATATTGTTGAAGAAAATAACATTAAAAGCCAGCATAGGAAAAATGGATGAAACAGTTCAAAAAGTTATTGAGTAGAAGAATGCTTTAAAAAGTAAAATTGGCCACATGGAAAAGGAGATAAGAAAGCTCTCTGAGGAAAACAAATCCCTCATATGTAGAATGGAGCTAAAGGAAGCTGATGACTTTACAAGAAGTCAAGACACATTACTTCAACACCAAAAAAACTGAAAAATTAGAAGAAAATGTGAAATATCTCAGTGAAAAAAAAACTTTTCTGAAAACAAAATCAGGAAAGATAATTTAAAAATTATTGAGATACCTGAAAGTCATGATCAGGAAAGCAGCCTTGACCTCATTTGAAAAGAATTCCTACAGGAAAATTGCCCTGATATTCTTGAAATAGAGGGCAAAATAGAAATTGAGAGAATCCACTGATCTCTCCAAGAAAGAGTTCCAAAAAAACAAATCTCAAAAATATTATAACCAAGTTCCAGAACCCCCAAATCAAAGAGAAAATATTACAAGCAGCCAGAAGGACTCAATTCAAATATCATGAAGCTGCAGTCAGGATCACACAGGACTTAAAAGCAACTACATTAAGGGCTCATAGGGCTTGGAATATAATATTCCAGAAGGTAAACAATCTTGTAATGCAACTAAGAATCAACTACCAGGGGCGGCTAGGTGGCGCAGTGGATAAAGCACCGGCCCTGAAGTCAGGAGTACCTGGGTTCAAATCCGGTCTCAGACACTTAATAATTACCCAGCTGTGTGGCCTTGGGCAAGCCACTTAACCCCATTTGCCTTGCAAAAACCAAAAAAGAAAAAAAAAAAGAATCAACTACCCAGCAAAACTGAACATCCTCTTCCAGAGGAAAAGATAGACTTTCAATGAAACAGGGGAATTTCAAATGTTCCTGTCGAAATGACCAGAGCGGAACAGAAAGTTTGATGTTCAAATATAGGACTCAGGTGGAGCATAGAGAGGAGAGGCGAAGGGTAAATTATGAGAGACTCAATGATGATGAAGTGCATGTATTCCTGCATATAAAATGATACTGATAATACTCATATGAACCTTCTTTTTTAATAGAGCAGGTAGAAGGAGCTTTTATAGATGAAGCACAGGAGAGAGCTGAATTTGAAGATATAATATATTGTAAAAAAGGAAGTCAATGGCTAAAAGGGAAATGAACTGGAAGTAAGAGAAAGGAGAGGTGGAATAAGCTAAGATACTTCATATAAAAGATATATATTTTTTGCAATGAACTTTTGCAGTGATATGGAAGTGGGGAAGATGAGTAGGAATGAGAGAAACTTCTCTCTCATCAGAAATGGCTCAGAGAGGAAACAGCATTAAACACTCAATAGATTAAAGACATCTAGAGTAAAAAGGAGAGAAGGGGGGAAGGGGGAGTGATGTGGGTGATAGAGGAGAGGGTAGATCATAGGAGAGAATAGTCAGATATGAGGCATTATCTTTTTAACTTTTTGCAAGGTGCTGGGATTGGGTGGCCTGTCCAGGACCATGGGATTGCGTGCTTGCTGGGTCTCTGGGGTAGTATATGGGCTTGGGGACCTCTTGGCCCCAGGGCCGTTGCTCTGTCTGCTATGCCACTCAGCTACCCTACAGCACATTTTAGAAGAGGGAATAGAGTATAAAAAAAAGAGAGAAAAGATAATATATGGTAGTGGGGAGGAATGGATGGAGGGAATTACAATCAGCAACAGCAACTGTGGAAAAATATAGAAGTAACTTATTGATGGACTTATTATAAGGAATGCAGTCCACCCGAGACAGAGCTGATAGTACCAGAACACAGACAGAAATACATTTTTTTTTGTTTTTGCAAGGCAAATGGGGTTAAGTGGCTTTCCCAAGGCCACACAGCTAGGTAATTATTAAGTGTCTGAGACTGGATTTGAACCCAGGTACTGCTGACTCCAAGACCAATGCTTTATCCACTATGCCACCTGGCCGCCCCCAATACACTTTTTTCTCTTTCTTTTAATTTATTTCTCATGAGGGTCTATTTTTGTGGTGGAGGGTATTATATTTACTCAAACAAAAATATTTTAGTAATTTGTAAAGAATTGTGGGGTTTGAACAAAAAAAGAAGAAACTGTCCTTTCTCTGGGGGATGAAAAGCATTTGTCATCATAGTTCCTTCAGAAACATCTTGAATCATTTTATTACTAAGAATAACTAAGTCATTCACTGCTAATTATCTTATATTACTGTTACTATATACAAAATTTATATTCATTTCACTTTTAATCAGTTCATATAAGTCTTTCCAGGTTTTTCCAAGATCACCCTGCTCATCATTTCTTCTAACATAAAAGTATTCAAATCACAATCATATATCACAACTTGTTCAATCACTACCTAACTTATGAATATATCCTCATATTCTAATAATTTTCTACCAGAAAGGCAACACAATATTTTAAGCATATAAGCCCTCTTCTTTTTTTCCAGTATTTTTGAGATACAGATCTAGTTGGGATATTGCCAGGTCAAAAAGTATACATGTAAACCCATGGAGAATGAGAGGTTTAGAAAGAGATTACAGAGGTCTCTATGCTGTCACTGAGGCAGGACTTTGTTGATTTACCTAAACTCAGATTTGGGTCATAGTCTAGGACCTTAGTCCCAGGAAGAAGAACAGAAGCATAACAGAGCTTACCGCTGTAGTGGAACAGGGACTCTTCTCACAGTTGCAGGCCAGAGAGGAATACTTGTGGTCACCCAAAGACCTATGTTTAAGCAAGAAGAGTAGCAGTAGTCAAAATCTTTAATATAACCTTGGAAGAATTGAAAACTTGCTGGTTCCTAAAAGTATCTCTGAAAGCAGCTGCAAAAACCTTCAAAAGCTTGGGACAATGTGTCCTCTGCCCTGGAAGTAAGAGTTCCACAAGAGTTAAAATCAAGTCATTGCCTTGGGAAATGAGCAAACAACAGAAAAAAAATCCTATTGTAGACTGTTACTATAATCAGATGGAAGATCAAAACACATAATCAAAAGAAGATAACAAAGACAAAACTTCTTCATCCAAAACCTCCAAGAAAAATATGAATTGAGTTCAGACTATGGAAGAACTCAAAAAAATTATAAAATCAAGTAAGGTTAGGTACATACCCTCAAGGAAAGTAGAGAAAAAATTGGGAAGGGAAATGAGTATGATGTGGGACAATCATGAAAATCTTGTCAGCAATTTGGTGAAAGAGATAAAAAAAAACTGAAGAAAATAGCATCTTAAAAACAAGAATGGTGCAAATGGGAAAAGAGGTCCAAAAAGCCAATGAAGAGAAGAATACTTTAAAATAAGACCTGCTCAAATGGAAAAGGAAATTCAAAAAGTTCACTGAATAAAATAATTCTTTATATTATAAAATGGAGCAAAGGGAACCTGATGGCTTTATGAAAAATCAAGAAACAATAAAATAAAACCAAAAGAATGAAGAGCTAAGAAAAACTCAAATAACTCCTTGGAAAATGAACTGAACTAGAAAACAGATCCAGAAGACCCCTTCCCAACTGATAAATGATCAGAAAATATGAACAGTTTTTAGATGAGGTTGTCAATGCTACCTACTTACATCATTTTTTTTAAAATGTCCTAACTTACTATTGACAAGAGAAATGTGATTGGGCAATTCTGAGGTCTGATCTTATACCTTTTGGTTGGGCTAATATACAGAAATAGAAAATGAAAAATGGTGAAGTGGATAGAGGAAAAATGAGACCTTAATATACTGTTGGAGGAGTTATGAAAGGTTTCAACAATTCTGTAGAGCATTTTGTAACTATGTCCAAAGGGCTGTAAAACCATTCCTGTCCTTTGAGCTAGCAATGCCATTACCAGGTCTATATTCCAGAAGAAAAAAAGGAAAGTAGAGGATCTATATGTATAATGATATTTATACCAGTTCTTTTCTGGTGGCATGGATCAGGAAATTATGGGGATGCTCATCAGTTGGAGAATGGTGAAGAAATTGTGGGTTGTGGTCAAGATGAAATTCTATTCTATTATAAGAAATGATGAACAGGATACTCTCAGTAAACAAAAAACTTACATGAGCAATGCAGAGGAAATGCACAATACAAATAGTAACAGCAATGATCAGTTGCAAATAACTTATCTTTCTCAACAATGCTGTCACCTAAGAAAAGTGAAGAATAAAAAATACTATCCATCTCAAAGAGAAAGCTATTGATGTATGGATACCTTGAGTTACTCTTTTTGGGGGAAGAGATGATATGTTTATTTTTACAATATGATTATTGTAATAATATTTTTATGACTTCACATTTTAACCTATTTCAAATAAATTGCTTTCTTAATGAAGGGAGTATAGTGGGAGGAAGGGGCAAAATTAAAAGTGAATGTTGAAACTTGTTTTTGCATGTATTTTGGGGGAAACAATATAAAATTCAAAAAAGAAAATGTATACTTGGTTTTATGCATAATTTTGTGCATAGTTCCAAATTGCTGTACAGAATAGTTGAATTAGTTCACAACTCCATCATCAATGCAATGATGTCTCAATTTTCCCATGTCCCATCTAATATTTTTTCATTTTTGTCATATTGGCCCATTTAATCAAAGATAGTATATCTGAATTGTTTTAATTTACATTTCTTTAATGAATATATATTCAGAGCATTTTTATGTGGCAATAAATAACTTCATTTACTTTATCTGAAAACTGGCTGTTGATATATTTTCATTATTATCAATTTGGGAATACTTCTAATTTTTATAAATTTGATTTTAGCCCTCTGTATATTTGAGAAATGAGACCATTATCAGAGAAACTTGCTTCAATTTTTTTCAATTATGAATATTGACTGTATTTCCCTCCATCCTATTCTCATATTTATTCTATTCTCTCTCCTTTCACCCAGTTCCTCCTTAAAGTATCCTCCTGATAGTCTGTTTTGTTGGGTAGGTGATTATTGTTGGTAACCTTTGCTCCTTTTTGATGCAGAATATCATATTCAAGCCCTGCAATGCTTTTAGTATAGAAGCTGTTAAATCTTGTGCTGTCCTGTCTGTGGCACCACAATACTTGAATTGTTTCTTTCTGGATGCTTCTAATATTTTCTCCTTGACCAAGCGCATGGAATTTGGTTGTAATATTACTGAAAATTTTCATTTTGGAATTTCTTTCAGGGAGGAGAGGTCATTGACAGATTCTTTCCATTTCAATTATACTCTATCTTGTTCCAGAAGATGAGGACAATTTTCCCTGATAATTTCTTTAAAGACTATATCTAGGATTTTTTTTTTTTGTGATTATGGCTTAGTCCAATAATTTTTAAATTATCTCTCTGAGATTTATTCCCCAAGCCAATTGTTTTTCCGATGACATATTTCAAATTATCTTCTATTTTTCATTCCTTTTTATTTTGTTTTTTCTTGATTTCTCAAAAAGTCATTAGCTTCCATTTGCTCAATTCTAATTTTTATTTACTATTTTACTGAGATTTTATACCTTGTTTTCCATATACGTTTTATGAATTTTTTCCCCTCAATGAATTTTGTGCCACTTTTTCCATTTAGCCAAGTCTGCTTTTCAAATACATTCTTCTTTTGGATTTTTGAATATCTTTTACCATTTGACTTAGTCTGTATTTAAGGTGCTATATTCTTTCATATTTTTGAGAGCATGTTTAACTCTTCATAATTTTCTTGCCCCTTTACTCTTCTCAATTCTTCTTCTACCTGTCTTACTTGCTTTTCAGATTGCTTTTTTGAGATCTTTCATGGCTTGAGATAAATTCCACTTTTGCTTGTAGGCTTTTTAGGTTTAAATTTAGACTTTGTTACTGTTGTTTGTTCATTTTTATAGTCTCTTTTTTATGTTTTTATTTAATTTTCATATTTCAGGTAAAGAGAGTTTTGAACATTTACTTTTTTGAAGAGTTCTGAGTTCCACATTTTCTCCCTCCTTCCCTTCCCTCCCCCCCTCACTTGAGATAATATATGTACAGCTTTGTTAGATATGTTTTCATTTTAGTAATGTTATGAAAGAAGAATCAGAAGAAAAGAGGAAAAAAATAAGAATGAAAAAATAAAACAAAAATAATTTTTAAAAAGAAAAACATTATACTTTGGCCTGCATTCAGACTCCATAGTTCTTTCTCTATATGTGGATGATATTTTCCTTCAAAAGTCTTTTATAGGTTTTTTTTTGATCACTGAACTACCGAGAATAGTTAAATTTATCACTGATGACTAGAATGTTGCTTTTAATTCTCACTTCACTTAACATCACTTCATTCAATTCCTTCCAGGCTTTTGTGAAGTCTGCCTACCCATGATTTCTTCTAGAATAGTAGTATTCCATTACATTCAATTACGACAATTTATTCAGTCATTCCCTAATTGAAGAGCAACCCTTCAATTTCCATTTCTTTGACACTACCAAAAAAAAGTTGCTATAAATATTTTTGTACATGTGGGTCTTTTCCCCTTTTTTATGACCTCTTTGGGACACAGACCAAAGGATATGCACTTTAATTACTCTTTAGAGCATATTTCCAAATAGTCTTCCATAGTGGTTGGATCTAGTCATTACTTCACAGCATTTTTATTCCAGTATTCCCACATCCTCCAACATTTATAATTTCCCTTTTTTGTCATATTGGCCATTCAGATAGGTGTGAGGTGGTAGCTCAGAGATGTTTTAATTTTCATATAAAATACTATTCTTAGGCATCATTTTTGAGTTCTCTATTCTAACCAGTTATTATGTATTTGTAATTTTAGATCTTGACCCACCATGTTATTTTCCTCTATTGCAGCTCATTCTTAGAATTATCAAATATTGTAATAAATAATTTAATGATGGGTTCCAACCATATGGTCTAGCTATATATCCTGATCTCATTTTTCACTGATAATTTGATTTCAGTTTTTAAAGTAACTTATATTGAGTTGTGTATTGAGAAAATTTTTTTCAGAGCATATAATTCCATTCCATTCACATCTGTCATTACTTGGGGGTGTAGAATAATTTTTGCTATTCAAATTTTCTTTCCTTTATATTTAAAACTCTATTTTCCAGCTCGACTTTGAAGTTCACACTTTAATTACAAAGTAGCTTTCTGAAAATGATCTGCTGTTTGTAAAATTTTTTTTACAATTTTACAATTATTACAATTTTACAATTATTATTTTATCCCCTATATTCTGAAATCTAGGGAATATTTCCTTTATGATTTTTTCCATTTTAGTGTTCTGGTTTTGTACCTGATATGGACCTCTAGGAAACATCTGGTAGTCTCTGTTACCTAACTCTGAAGAAAATCTGGCCAGATTTTTCTCCCCATCAGAATTTTTGCATTCAAAATTTGGTAATTTCTCTTTTCTTTCTTTAGAGAAATACTTCACCCTGTATGTTTTCAATCTTTTGATGTTTTTTTCTCATTTAGAGCTACATATACTAACATTCATTCAAATTTCTTATTTATTATGGATTTCATTTCATCTTCATGCTTCCAGAATTTTATTTCCTTCATTTGTAACTATTACTGAATCTATTTTTATTGTTCTATACTCCCCTAAGAATTGGATTCTGCATTTTACTAGATATTGTTTCTTTTGCTTTATCTTGTCATATTTGCGAATTAAAGGAATAATGTTTCTACTAATTAATTATTCATCCTTCTAATTTTCATAATATTGTAGTCTGAGATTTTATTATCTTTTTTCATTTTATTGTTTCATTTTCTTTTGTTTTAGAATATATGTTTACCACTAATTTTCTGAATTCACCCACTTTCCTGATAAAGTTCTGAAAGCAAATGCCAAAACTTCTTTCAATTCCCTCCCACAATAGAGGATTTATGTTTCATGAATATTAAAATTTGTCCCTATTTGGGGGGACAATAGAGACCTTAACTAGTTTTTTTATTATTCTTTTTACTTCAGATATAGTAATGCTATGCAATCTGATCCCCTGCCCCAGAACCACCTTGATCTTTCTTTTCTCTTCAGAGTGAGCTAAGTCAGCATTTATCACTTTATATAAGTTGGAAGAAAAAGCAGGATATTGTTCTGGACAAAGTACTTGTAGTTTTGGGGTTTCACAAAATAAGGACTGTCCCCCAAAAGGAGGAGGCATGAATTCAGATAACTCCCTGCATTTTTCCTCAAATGTATTGGAAGAAATCCTTATTTTACATTTATTGCTAGGATGGGGTGTGCAAGCTGAAGATTTGCAGCAGAGGAATCTCATCAGATTAACTTCAGGAACAGTTTCACAGATGGATTATAGGGGCAGGGTTTGTGGAGTCTGGAAAGGGAAGTTACTAAATGAGCACTTTAAGTTTCAGCATTCTTTGGAGCTAATACACAAGAATTTTGCCTGTTGAATATGTCTCTATTTTTTGATGTGATTGCAATTGCACTAATAATGGAATGTAATTCCTTTTCTTTGGAGGGTTTAAGAATTAATGGGGACCTGGTCAGGCAAGGTGCTGTATGCCTGTATTTTCTGACACCGGAGAAGGTTGAGGTTGATTGATTGCTTGGACTCTGAAGGTTCTGAGCTACAGTGTGCAAAATAGATTGGATGTCTGCAAAAAGTTCAACCCTAATATGCGAATCCCTAAAAGGTAGGAGGAAGAATATGGTTGTCTAAGGAAGAATAATTTTTCAGGTCATTTATGGAACAAGTCAAAACTTTAATGCCAATTAGTACCAGAATCAGACTAATGACTAGGTTCTGAATTTTTAGCCTGGGAAATACAGGAAGAACCAGTTGAAAAAAAACAGGAAAAAAAAGGGAAGGAACAAAAGAAGGTATGAAAGAACAAAGGAAGGAAAGAAGGTAGGAATGGAGTAATTTAACCATGTCTGAAGAAAGGGCTTAAATGATCATCCTCTTGATCTGATGACCACTCTCCATAATTTATTAACAACTCCATAATCAAATCCATGAGCTGTCATTTTTAAGGTAGCCAGAGATGTACTTTACTGGGTCTGAGCACTTCAATTCAGTCAGAATAGTTAGGTACACACTTAGTATCCTTTCATTTATTTTGTCAGTTAATGGGGTGGCTAGGTAGCACAGTGGATAAAGCACTGGCCCTGGAGTCAGGAGTACCTGGGTTCAAATCCCGTCTCAGACTGTATCAAATATCTCAGACATTTGGTAATTACCTAGCTGTGTGGCCTTGGGCAAGCCACTTAACCCCATTTGCCTTGCAAAAAAACCTTAAAAAAAAAGTAACTATTTTGTCAGTCAATTCACTCCAAACTATTTTTGTTTTATGTTTCCCAGTAAGATGATCATTTTCCTTGATGGAAAAACCAGAAATAAAATTAAATTTGAATAGTCTTGCTTTGCTTTGTAATCTATTATTATTGTCCCATCCATTTCAATGCTTTAGATGACACTATTTTTTTCTCCACTTTTCTGATGGATTTATTACAAGCAAGAGTTCACTCTAACAATTCTTTTTTTTCATTTCTGTGAGGTTTTTTATTGAAGTATTTTCCTTACCCCTAACTTCAACCAGCTTCATTTATTTATGTTTGTTTTCATGTCTTGCTTTTCTCATGTGTTCACTAATTAGTTTTATAAATCCCTTTTAAAGATCTTTCTTTTGTATCTTCACCAGAATCATTCATATTTGTGTGATCAGAATTTGTATTAGGGTCTTGAAAACAGCTACTCTTTTTTTAAGACAATTTCTCCTGTAGAATGTTGACCTTAGTTTATTAGATTCTACCTATTCTTTTTTTTTTGAGTATCTATGACATGCTACCACAAAATCTCATACAAGATTCAGATTTTGCTCAGTGTTTCTCATGCTTATTTCCTCTTTGTTCATGATTTTTCTATGTTAGAGCTCTTTCTGATTGGTCATTCAGATCTATCATGTACTTTGTACTTTTCCTTGTCACTCTAATCTGTGAATATAGTGTGATGATATAGTGAAAAGAGCATTAGATTTGAGAACTCAGAATAACTATAATCTGCCTTTTCCCCATTACCTATGCTTGAACTATTTAGGCTTCAGTTTTTTCATCTGCAAAATGATGTTATCAGAGTGTGCAATCTTTCCTCTTTCATCTTCTCTTCCCGCTCCCTTCTGTCCTCTCCTCTTCCTCCTCTTATCTTCTTCCTCAATGTTTTTCTTCTTTTCTTTCTCTTTCTTTCTCTTTTTGTATCTTTTTCTTTCTCTCTTTCTTTTTCTTTCTCACTTTCTTTTTTTTCCCCCTTCCCCCTTCCCTTCCAAACCACATTTTAGTATGAATGAAAATATTAGCTTTTTTTTTCCTCTAGAGAACTTTGCAGACTCCTGGGGGAAGTCCATTATAAAGGTAGGTGATAGATTGAGAATAAGTATTTTCCCCTTAGGGAAATAGTTTAAGAATAGCATCCAAATTTTTAACAAAGGAAATATTGCCTGTACCATAGCCTTCCCTATCCATGAGATAATTTTTAATTCATCAAAATGCTGCCTTCTCTTTGCTGTGTCCCTGAAGTTATCTTTTATTCCATGGAAAGGTAGGCTTTGTCTCCTTCTCCTTTACAGAAATTATCCAAATAAGTCTATGAGAGAAGATCCTTCTACTAATGTTGTCTACAATGTAATAAAATGGTGAATTGTTTAGTCAATAATTATGGAAAGTTTACTGAAACTTCATTTTATACATTATGATGTTTTTCCTTATTTGAGTTTCCTATATATGTTACCATAAATAATTTAGGAGGGGAAGTTTGTTCTTGAAAGATAAGAGAACTATGCTAGTTTTTATATCTCTTCAAGCTGGAGATATTTAGATTATTATTAAATAAAATAATTTCTAAGACTAATAATAATTAATAAATAAAATAATTTTATGAGACTAAAAATTCAAGGTACAACACTAAAATTAATGTTTTTCTTATATACTATCCATTGCTTGGAAGTGAGATTAGTGAGATTCATAAGAAAACATTATAACTAATAAGAACATTTGTATTAATTGATTATAAATTTGTCTAAAGGAATTTTTCTATTCTTTTTGCCTGTAGGAGATACGTGAAACAGTAAAGGATGGGATAAGAAGTCAAAAAAAATCTTAAAATTGATAAGTGGACTACTGGAGGATTGATTCAAATGCAGGAAGAAAATAAAAGGTGAAAAGCATAGAGAAGGATAGCTTTGCCAACTACAGGTTGAACATATTACATACTTCAGAAGAAAGGCCATCTGTATGTAATAAATAAAACTTGTTGCATATGCATTTTATGTTCTACTGTTTATATAGAAATGCCAATTTTATTCATTAAGTTTAGGATAAATGCATTTCAAAAATAAAATTAATTTGATATTATGATGTAATTCTCAAGAAGAAACGTAAATTTTCAACTATCTCTTAGTAGAAATAGAACTGTAAAAGATATCATAGATGTGATGCCATCCACTGCCCTCCCTCAAATAATCTGTATTGTATGTACCTGAATTACATTTTTGTGATAATTTTCTGGAATTCATCATCTATTTCTTTCCTCTGGTTGGTCAGTTATATCATATTCTTTCCACAATATCACATTTTTTTCTTTCCTCTAGTATAGTTAATCTAATTTTTTCATCATGCTTCCCCTAAAAAGAAATGAATAATAGCCATATTTTGCAATTATCACTAATGATAATCATAAATATTGATTTTTTTGATACAAAGTAGTTTAAAAAAATTCTACTTCCCAATTTTTTCCTTTAGAGAAAAAAAAGACCAGTTTCCCCTAGAGTAAGGTGCTATTCTGGATTTTGCTATATTAGCACTATATTCAATTTTTTTAAAGGAATTTTGTCTCTTGAAAGCTCCTGATTTCCTTTTCTTCATGTTTCTCCCTGGTTCTATTTGCAAAGCTCTGCCAAAAGTAGCATACTTCTTAAGCTTTTAGGAAACAATACCGTGGTCCAAAATTAACATTCTCTCTTCCTCTTATCCAATTCACTCTGAAATCTCCCATTATTTTTCTTTGATCCATTTACTCAATTAGTTACAGAAATGAATGATAATCTTAGAATATAAAGAATAATAGTTGTGTTAGTTTAAGGATTTTAAAACTGATATTTCTTAGTACCTGGCATAATTTCTTCTTGAATAAAAAGAGGAGGCTCAAAAACTCCCATCGAATTGTGTGAATAGTAGAATTTCATATAGAGTGATGAGTGGTAGTAATGGAAGAGATTTGAAAATGTTGGAGATGCTCTAAAACTTTGTAAAGACATACTACATACTCATCTACATAACTCTCCTATTTTTAACAATGACCCTCTGGTGAACTTGTCATAATATATTCACATGATCTTAACTAAGATCAAAGAATAACATTCCAGGGAAAGAAAGAAACCCAGTTCCCAGGTTTTGGTACACAAACTGCAAGGAGAACAGGGATTTACCTCATGCCCCCTTCTGTTTCTAATGAGCAGAAATATATAAATTGCTAAAATACTTTCACCTACTGTCTCTTTGAATTTAAATTGGACTGGCATACCTACAACTCATAGCCATGTAATGATGTAGCCATTTTTCTATTGCATTTGCAAATGACCAAAGTATGATTGCTCCCTGTTTTATTCCAGTTCTGTTTGACTCAATAAGATACAACATATGGCACCACTATGCAATCATGGTTTCAGAGGAATACTGCTGGGAAAGTACAATGTAGAGAAATGTTTATGACTTTCTAGAATGATCAAGTCCGCCACAAGCAATCCTAGCTCTGCAATCTGACATTTTGACATGCTGATGGATTCCAGGAGCAGCTGCTGGAATCCACTGACAAATCAAGATATTTTAGAAGTCTAGCTAATTTTCTGTCAACCTCAGTTAAATGTTTCACATAGTGGGGGAGAGTTAAAGCATTGTTAAAAAGAAAAATGTATAACAGATATGAACTAATGGCTGATTCATATCCAAAGTTTTGAAAAAAAAAGAAAGAGAATCTTAGAGCAAGAAGAAGCAACAGATTTTGTCAAATATTTTATTAGATATCTGTGGTGTAGCAAAAGCTATGTTAATCCCTGGAAATAAAAGCACGCATAAAAGAGTCCCTGCCCTCAAGGTGTTTACATTCTACCATCAGAAGCAGCTTATACATAAGTTTATATGCAATATAAGTGACATAAATACATTATTATTTAGAAGCCAGGAGAGTAGAAGATGGAGTATCATGGAAAGGTATATGTAGAAGTTGGTACTTGAACTGAACTTTGATATAAACCAGTACTAGGAGAAAGGAAATAGAATATCATAAAATATTAAATTGTGTCAATTGATAAAGTGCATTTGAAAAAGCTATAAGGGGAAATGGAGATAAAAGAATGAAAAATTTCATCTTAGATTAAAAGTATAGGTTTTATTTAATTAACATACTAGTTGTTTTGCATGCTAGGGAAAGAAATGACTTCCACATATCCATGATTGGTAGAACAAAACTGTGAAGGAGATAGAGTGGGATGTATGATGTATGATGTATGATGTATGATATAGGATGAACAGAAGGACCAGTGTACTACCAGTCTACCTAATAGTATCCAAAATAGATGGACATTTTACCTTCTATCTCATTTTTTTCTTTCTTTTATAAAAATTATTCTTTGGTTAGCAGACCCTATCTTGGGGTGAGGGCAGAGGCAGAAAATACCAGGAGGCTGTGGTCACAAGAAATCTGCAATGAAAAAATGACAACTTGGTATAACAGGAAAATCTATGGTGATGATAACTGTTAATAAGAGATTAGAAATTCTCAAGCAGCAAGTAATAGTAGAACAAAGGCTCAAGTATTGGGAGGAAACAAGAAAACAAATTGAGGAGTAAGTCAAAATGTCCAATAACAAACTTGAAGGAAAAGGAAAAAAGGAAGGTAAGCATGTGCATGCAAGAGTCACACATATTTGAGTTCACAAAGAAGTTTTATCTTTCTCAGAACACTTTGTACTATTTTTAAGCTTTTGCCTTCCTGAACAAAATTATTTGAAATTAGCTAAATTCCTTTAATCTTCTATACAATTTTCAGCTATGGACAGCTCCTAAATGCCAGCAGCATTAACTATATTTGAAAAGACCTATGTTTGAGTGAGATTGGGCATTTAGTGGAGTTCCCACCTTCCTTTTCATTATTCCTTATTTTTTTTCTTGTTTTCCTCTTCTTTTTTTCAGTTTCCCCCATCTCACTTACATAATACAAGTGTCAGACAGTCACACCCACAGGAATTCAGGGATAAAAAGATTGGTGAAGAGTACTGAACAAGACAAGTACTTTTATAAAGAGGAGGGTATCAGCAGGTCATCTCATAAGTTATTTTGATAATCAAACTGATGAAATAAATATTGATATTAAATTATTTCAGTACCAGAATATATTAGGTAAAAAAACTTAAATGTCTAAATGCTAGTATGTAAATATTTAATGGTTTAAGAGACAGGAATGTTATAGAGAAAGCATGAGAATGAGTTCTTAAAAATTCACATACAAAAAAAAGAAAAGAAAAATTGAGGCAGATGTTAAGAAAAAGCATAGGGAATACAACACAATACACTTGTTAAGAGACTACCATCCTAAAGGTGCTCAAGACACAGAAAGAACAAAAAAAGTTCTTCCTTTTCCTCAAAGAAACTGCAGTATGAGACAAGGCATATATTAAGTATACAATTATCTTTAAAGCTCAATTCAAATTCCAGTCTCTATCTGAGGTCTTTTCTAATTTTCCCAGATGATATATTGCATTTATTTGGCATATAGTTAAAGATGATGATCATGATGATCATAATCATGATGATGATAATGATAATGATACCTGGCCTTTATAAAGATCTTCAAGATTTACAAAGTTTTTTATAAATATCATTGCATCTGATCCTCATAAGAACTCTTAGGAAAAGGTTATACGAAAATCTATAGTTCATAGGTGAGGAAACAAAGTATAACATAGTTGAAGTATACTGATCAAAGTCATTGTGACTGACTGTAGTAGGATGTAAAATCAGGCATTGACACATTTCTTGGGAACAACCTATCCCACCTAGTAAACTGCCTCTATTAAGATAATGTAAACTAGTTGAAGGCAAGGGTTATGTAATCATGGTTGTCATTGTATTTTTATGGCCTACCATAGTTCCTGACACAAAGAAATCATTCAATGAGTGCTTGTTTATTAATACATAAAATATTTGAAGAAGGAGGGAATACTAAAAACTAAAATAAATGAAATGCTTTCCAAATTACTGCTAAAACTTCACAAGACTGGTATATTACCTGAGAATGAAGATTTCATAATCATTCTTAGACATAACAAACCGACAAATAGAATTCATCATAAATTGAGAAAAAAACTTCTTAGTTTCAATTATGTCCTAGAATATACAATAAAGAAATACCAGCAACCAATGCAGGGTAGAATAGTGTTTCAGAAAAAGTTGGGAGGTAAGGTGGAAGTAAAGCATTTCAGGTAGTCAATCATTTGGTGAGATTTTACTAAGCATCTATTAACTACCCAGGCATTATGTTAAAAAATCTGAGAAAATAAAAAGATGCCATAGAGCCTATCTACATTCTAGGATTTCACATTTTCATAAAGAAGACAATAACCAAATAAACGCCCCTAAAGAATAAACAAGAGTAAATAGGAAACAATTAAAATTTTATGGCATTAGACAGAAGAATTTGAATAAGTTTTCTTGTAAAATGTGGAGATTACATATGGAATTTGAAGGAAAATCAAAGGACAATAGTAAAATAGAAATTAGAGAAGAATTAACTATTTGATCAAAATAAAAGAAAAATTTATTTCTAGTATTATGCATGCAGTTGTAGCTATGACTTATTAATCCTCTATTTTCCACTCTTGAACAATGTGATGTGTATATATAGAGAGAGATTAAAAAGCAAGAAATAGAAATTTTCCTTTAAAGTTTCAAGGTTGCTTTCATATGATGGTTTGAGGTGACATGAGAGCTCCAGTGCCTGGTTTAGAATTATCATAATTATTGTAACACCTGATCTTTGAAGGATGTGCTCATGGCTCAAGGGGACACAACATACTGTACTGCTATAAGATATTCCCCTCTTACCAGTTCTGTCATCTGGCAACATGGTACTTATTTGAATAAAGAAAAGTAAACATCTTTTTCTTCTCCTGCCCTAGTCATCACTTGAGTCATTAACCCCACCCTTTCTTCTCTCTCTCTCTCTCTCTCTCTCTCTCTCTCTCTCTCTCTCTCTTTTACTCTCTCTGTCTCTGTCTGTCTGCCATATATGTATAATCCATATTAAACCTGGATCCATGTTAATTATATTGTGAGAAAAGAATCAAATGAAAAAGGAGAAAACAATAGAGAGAAAAAAATCATAATATATAAGACAACCTTTAAAAACTGAAGACAGGGGTGGCTAGGTGGCATAGTGGATAAAGCACCGGCCCTGGAGTCAGGAGTACCTGGATTCAAATCTGGTCTTAGACATTTAATAATTACCTAGCTGTGTGGCCTTGGGCAAGCCACTTAACCCTGTTTGCCTTGAAAAAACCTAAAAAAAAACCCCAAAACTGAAGACAGTAGGTTTGGACCTGCATTCATTCATTTATTCATTTATTCATTGATTTGTTTATTATTTGTTTATTTGTCTGTTTATGTATTTTTATTCTTATTTGACCTCTAGTTTAATTATTGTGAATGATTCATTCAAACTAAATTTACAGATTATGTCCTCGGTAGATGACCTCACTGCATTACTGTCTCTTTTTGTAAAGAAAGATTTATTTATTCTGAATCTTACAATTTTTCCCTATTCTTGCTTCCCTCCCTCAATCCCCAAGAGAAGGCAGTCTGTTAGCTTTTACATTGCTTTCATGGTATGCACTAATCTAAGTTGAATGTGATGAGAGAGAAATCATATTCTTAATGAAGAAACATAAAGTATAAGATATAGCAAAATTACATAAGATTTTTTTAATTAACATTAATAGTGTTTGGTCTTAGTTCAAACTTCACAATTCTTTCTCTGGATACAGATGGCATTCTCCATCACATATACCCCCAAATTGTGCTAGATTGTTGCCCTGGTGGAATGAGCAAGTTCATTAACGTTGATCATCACTCCCATGTTACTGTTAGGGTATACAATGTTCTTCTGGTTCTGCTCATCTCACTCAGCATCAGTTCATGCAAATCCTTCTAGGCTTCCCTGAATTCCCAACCTTCCTGGTTTCTAATAAACAATAGTGTTCCATCATATACATATACCACAGTTTATTAAGCCATTCCACAATTGATGGACATTCACTCAATTTCCAATTCTTTGCCACCACAAAAAGAGCTGCTATGAATATTTTTGTACAAGTGATGTTTTCATTCCTTTTCATCATCTCTTCAGGGTATAGACCCAGTAGTGGCATTGCTGGGTCAAAAGGTATGCACAATTTTGTTGCCCTTTGGGCATAATTCTAAATTGTTCTCCAGAAAGGTTAGATGAGTGCACAGCTCCACCAACAATGTATTAGTGTCCCAGATTTCCCACATCCATTCCAGCCTTGATCATTGTCTTTTCTGGTCATATTGGCCAGTCTGAAAGGTGTGAGATAGTACCTCAGAGATGCTTTAATTTGCATTTCTCTAATAAGTACTGATTTAGAGCAAATTTTCTTGTGACTGTGGATTGTATTAATTTCCTCAGCTGTAAATTGCCTTTGCATATTCTTTGACCATTTCTCAATTGGAAAATAGCTTGCTTTTTTAAAAAAAATGACTCAGTTCTATGTATATTTTAGAAATTAGTACTTTGTCAGAAATACTAGTTGTAAAAATTGTTTCCCAATTTGCTACATTTTTTTTGATCTTGGTTACAGTGGTTTTGTCTGTGCAAAAGGTTTTTTTGATTTAATGAAATCAAAATTGTTTATTTTATTTTTAATGATGTTCTCCATCTCTTCTTGGTCATAAACTGCTTCCCTTTCCATAGATCTGACAGGTAAACTATTCCTTGATGTCCTAGTTTTCTTATAATATTTTTTATGTCTAGATGCTGTATCCATTTGGATCTTATGTTGGTATAGAGTGTAAGGGTCTAATCCAATACTAATTTCCAATTTTCCCAACAGCTTTTATCAAAGATAGAATTTTTATCCCACTTGCTATACACTTTGGATTTATCAAACAGCAGATTACTATAATCAGTTCCTGCTATTGTACCTAGTCTATTCCACTGATCCATCACTCTATTTCTTAGCCAATACCAGACAATTTTTATGACTGATATTTTATAACATAATTTTAGATCTAGTAGGGCTAAGTCACCTTCTTTTGAACTTTTTTTCATTAAATCCCTGGAGATTCTCAACTTTTTATTTCTGCATATGAATTTACTTACAACTTTTTCTAACCCATTAAAATATTTTTTTGGAATTTTGATTGGTAGAGCAAACAAGTAGTTTAATTTTGGTAGAATTGTGATTTTTATTATATTTGCTCAACTTATCCATGAGCAGTTGGTATTTGCCCAGTTATTTAAATCTGCTTTTATTTGTGTAAGCAGTATTTTGTAATTGTTTTCAAAAAGGTTCTGAGTCTCCCTTGGCAGGTAGACATCCAGGTATTTTATATTTTTTGAAGTCAATTTGTTTTTGTTTTTGTCTTTTTTTCAAGGCAATGGGGTTAAGTGGCTTGCCTAAGGCCACACAGCTAGGTAATTGTTAAGTGTCTGAGGCCAGATTTGAACTCAGGTACTCCTGACTCCAGGGCCAGTGCTCTTATTCACTGCGCCACCTAGTCACACCTCAAGGCACTTTGAATGGGACTTCTCTTTCTACCTCTTTCTGATGCATCTTGCTAGTCATATATAGAAATGTTGAGGATTTATGAGAGTTTATTTTATATCCTATGACTTTGCTAAAGTTGCTAATTATTTCTAGTAGATTTTAGATGGTATTTTTTAAGATTCTCTAGGTATACCATCATGTCATCTACAAAGAGTGAGAGTTTTGTCTCTCTTCCTTCCCTATTCTAATTCCTTTGATTTATTTTTCTTCTCTTATTGCTGAAGCTAACATTTCTAATATGATATTGAATAGTAGTAGTGGTGATAAATGGGCATACTTGTTTCACCCCTGATTTTATTGGGAATGCCTCTAGCCTATCCCTATTGCATATAATAATTATTGATGGTTTCAGACAGATACTGTTTATTATAGTTTTTTCATAAAACCAGCTCTTGGATTTATTTATTATTTCAGTAGGAAGCTTCCAATTTTTCCTGATGAAAAGACCAGAGTTTAATAGGAAATTTGGACTTCAAACAGGAGGCTGAAGAGACTGAAGAGACACATAAAAAGGTAAAAAAAAAGGAGGGGTAGAAAAAAGGAAACATCTGTTATCCAATAAGATGAAACTGGCTATATCCCTACCTGGGAGAAAGACTTTAATAACTCTTGAGAATGGTAACGCTATTACAAAGAATTTAATTAGCCAGAAGAGGATGGACATTCAAGATTTATTTGAAAAACTGCCATCCAATAAGATGAAACTAGCTATATCCCTACCTGGGAGAAAGACTATTATCTCTCAATAATTGTAATTCTATTAGAGGGAATATACTTAACCAGAATTAATGGACACTCATGACCTTTCTGTAACTCAGATAGAATGATTTAAAACAATACCTCCTTTAAAAAAAAGGTCAATAAAGAGATGGGAGGATGGAGGAGACTGAAGGGGGTAATGAGGCACACTGCAATAGAGGGGACAAAGGGAGGAGGTAAGAACTGCCTGAATCATACTCTCAATAGATTGCCTTAAAATTAACATACATATATTCAGTTAAGTTAAGAAACTTATCTTACCTATAAGGTATTAAAAGGAGAAAAGGGGAGGGTGGTATTCAATTTTATTTATTAACTCTCTATTGCCCTCTATGCTATCTTCTTCTATTTTCAATTTTTTGGTTTTGTTTAACAGATTCTTGTCGTCTCGTGAAGTCATTGGTGTCCACAGACTCCATTCATTTTTTTTAGATAAGAATTTTCTTCATTTACCTTTTTTTCAAATCTTTGCCAATTGGCCAATTCTATTTTTGTAAGAGTTCTCCATTTGACCAATTGAGGTTTTCAGAAAATTATTTTCTTTTTACATTTGTCACTTGTATTTTCCAAGGATTTGCTTTCTTGATGCAAGGTGTTAATCTTCTTGGGTTTCTTTTCCCAAATTTTCCAATTGATTTGTAAACTCCTTCCTGATTTCTTCAAGGAAGTCTTTCTGTGCTGGAGATCAAATCATATTCTTCCCAGAGGTTCTACATCTCTCTTGAGTTAGGGTCTTTTCCTTCTAGGAATTTTTCTACGGACCTCCCTTTCCACTGGCCTTTCTTTATTTTCTTAAAATCTTTGATTGGGGGAGGAGCTGGTTCACAGAGATGTGATATTGGGATCCCTAGAGGTTTTACTCAATGCCTTTACAAACTCCAAGTGGGCTGGCCAGTAGGTGGTGCTAGAGGCTTTGTTTCATCCAGTTTAATAATGTCACCTGGTCAGTGGTGGTGGGGGGGGGGGGTGCTAGAGTCTAAAACTAGTCCTTCAGCCCTTCAGGTAAGCCCCAGCCTGTCAGTCCCACTGCCATCACCGCCACTCTCCAGTTGTTTCTCAGAGGAGTTTCCATAGTGAAAGCCTCTGGGGTTGATTTTAGCTTAGTCTGACTCTCAGCCTGCCCCCACTGACTCTCTGTTCTCTGTGCCCAGCTCACCCACAATCCCCAAAGATAAACCATGAGTTAGATGTTCTTCACCTAGCTTCTCTTTCTGGGTTTTGTCAATGAGATTTCTATTAAGAGGCTTGTTTCCTATTATATATGAGGGAAGGTCAGGAGACTTTAATATAGGACCTGTCTTCTCTCTGCCATCTTGGCCAGAAGACTGGACCTGCATTTAAACTCCTCAGATCCTTCGCTCTATCTTTCCACATCACTTTTTATTCTCAATGCCACTTCATTTAATCTCTCCCCACTTCTGTTATCCCCCCCTTTTGTTCCCTTTTCCCCTTATTCCTTCCTCCAGTTATATCACTCCCTCCTTTCTTTCTTCCATCCTTTCACCTCCTAATCCTTGAAGAGTAAGATAAATTTCTGAGTGCAATTCCTTCTTTGAGTCAAGTTCTATGAGATTAAGATTCAAGAAATTATCACCTCCTCTCTTCTTTCCCTCTGCTGCAATAGGTCCTATGTGTCTCTTCATGTAATATAATTTAGCCCATTCTGCCTTCCCCCTTATTCCTATCTCATTACACTTCCCCTGCTCTTTTTTAATGATTTAATTTTTTAAAATAATTCCACCAAAATAAACTTATCTTCAGCCTAAGTATACTCCCTCTAAAAGAGTTACAATTCTCAAGAATTATGATAACCTTACTCCCAGGTAGGGATGTAACCACTTTAATCTTATTGAATAGCAGTCTTTTTCTTTTCCCCTTGTTTATCTTTTCATGTATCTCTTAAGTTTCTCTCTTGAAGATCAAATTTTCTTCTCAGGTCTGGTCTTTTCATTAGGAAAGTTTGGCAGTCACCTATTTCATTAAATGTCCTCTTTCTTTTCCCCTGAAAGAATATGTTCAAATTTGTTAGGTAGTTCATTCTTGATTGTAATACAAGTTCCCTTGCCTTCCAGAGTTATCATGTTCCAGGCCCTTAGATCCTTTAAGCTTGATACAGTCAGGTCTTGTGCAATCCTGACCCTAGCTCCTTGATATTTGAGTTGCTTCTTTCGTTTTTTTTGCAGGATTTTATCCTTAATATGATAATTCTAGAGTTTAGTTACAATATTCCTTGCCATTTTCATTTTGGGATTCCTTTTAGGAAATGATCAAGAGATTCTTTTGATGACTAGTTTACCCTGTGGTCCAAGATATCAGATAAGTTGATTCCCAAAAGAATGATATGCAGGCTCCTTCTTTGACCAGCCTTTTAGCTAATTCAAATAATCTTAAATTATCTCTCCTAGCTCTATATTTCAGGTCTTTTGTTTTACCATTGAGAAATTTTACAGTTTCTTTCATTTTTTTATTTTTAAAAAAAAATTGTTTAACAGATTCTTAGTTTCTTATGAAATCATTACTTCTCATTAGTCCCATCCTATTTTTCAAGGAGGTAGTTTCCTCAGTTAGTTTTTGCATTTCCTTTACCTTTTGGTCAATTCTGTTTCTAAAAGAGCTATTAACTTTTTCCCACTTCCAAACTATATTTTAAAGAATTTGTTTTTTTCTGTCCCTTTTTGTTTGATTTCTTTTCTCTACTCTGGGCTCACCCAAACACCCTGTGAGAGACTTTGCTGGAAGATGTTTAACTCTGATCTTCGTTACGTTCTGTCATTCTGAATTCTATTAAGAGGCTTGATTAATGTAGGTTCTAAGGAAAACCCAAGAGAGCTTATCAGTATTCCTGGTTTTTCCTCTG
This sequence comes from Macrotis lagotis, assembly GCF_037893015.1. Taxonomy (NCBI): domain Eukaryota; kingdom Metazoa; phylum Chordata; class Mammalia; order Peramelemorphia; family Peramelidae; genus Macrotis; species Macrotis lagotis. The sequence continues at coordinate 269,416,981 of NC_133659.1, read as the reverse complement.
ACATCTTGACTAAAAGTCTCCATAAGTTCCTTAAACATATTGTCCAAAGCTGGGGGTAAATTAGAAGCAAATGGCATAATCAAAGTTCATTTGAATAGTTTTAACCCCTTATCATAATATTCACTCTCTCATTAATTTTTATCCAATTAGAATTGATTGACACCTTGGGAACACCTCTTTTCCATTGGGGATGTAAGTCATCAGTTTACTACCATGATTCTCTTTGTTCTAAGAAAGAAGTGGTCAAAGGACCATGCTTTTAATAAAATGTTGCTATTATTAACAAAATGTTTAAATTATACAAGTATTATGCCTCAAAATTTTTTAAACATCACATTTACCACTTTTGCTTCTTTGCCTCCTTTATTTCTCCTCTTTCTCTTCACTTAATTTAATCTTTCTCCTTTCCTTTTCTTCTCCTTTTCTGTTCTTTCTTTTCCCCTGTAGAGATCCATATAAATATCTGAATATTGTCAAATTCAGTGTAAAATATAAAGACAATGGTAAAATATTTTATATCCATTGTTCTTCTAGGGTCTATAACTCAGAATATTTTAAATAAATTAATATTTCCTAAATTATTCAAAAGTAAACTGACAAAATATCATTCAAAACACTAATATTTTAGATAAATGAAATTGGACTGACTGTTAAAAGTGGAAACATATATGCGCAAATGTATCTATCTATATATTAGAATGACTTGGAAATTCTAAGAGATTTCCAGGAATAGAAAGTATGTATTAGGAGAAAGAACATGGATCCAGGTCTTCTTAATTCTAAGACTGACTACACCAAACCATTGCAGGTTCTACAATTTATAGATAAAGTTACCAAAAAACACTTAAGACAGTTAATTTCTATTGTACTAATTTATTTATGAGTTTTTACAAATATTTGAAAATAGAGACTCTTAAAAATTACGCTATATACTTGCAATTCTCCATTTAGCTGGTTACTGTGCTCAGAAAAAAATGATAATAGCTCTTCTAACAAATAAAGTACTTTCTAATAACATACTATTGCCATAAATTTTATAACAAGAGGCAGTTATACTGCAGACATTTTGGAAATGCATATTATCTTGTGAATTTAATCTTCCATATTTGGTATCCTCTCCTTTCCTCCCTTGCCCAAGAACATATGGGAAAATACATCACCAAAGTCTGAGAGACATTCCCTCTTCTTCCATATTGTCACTGGAATTGAGAAAGAATCTATTTTAATTTTTTATAGTTGCTTTCAGGACACTATATCATTAAGGCAAAATGCATACAGCTAATGATCACTACATTGGGATCATTACAAAATATACCATGACATACTGACATACCTCAGAGATATTCTGAGTTCAGTTTCAGACTGCCACAATAAGGCAGATATCACAATAAATGAGTCAACCAAATTTTCTGGTTTCCTATTGTTTATAAAAATTATGTTTACATTATATTGTAGTCTCTTTAGTGTACAATATTATGTTCAAAAATTAGACGTATCTTAATGAAAAATATTGTTGAAAAAAACCCTGTAGATTGTTGGGCGGAGCCAAGATGGCGACAAGAAGGGATCGAGTCTAAGGAGCTCTCTGATAAAAACTCATAAACTAAGGACTCTAACTAAAATTTCAAGAGACAGAACCCACAAAGGGACCCAGTGAGGCAGTTCTCCTACTCCAGGTAACCTGGAAAAGAGCAGAAAAGCTCTGCTACCTGGGATCCGAGGGGTGGCCCACCAGAGGGGTGGCCCACCAGAGCCAAAGAACTTCAGCCTCCCGGTGGCAGCCCCAGGGCACTGGGAGCCGAGGCTCACAGCAGCGGGGGAGTCTCCTGAGCTGCACCCCGGGGAGCACCAGCACAAAGTGGGGGAACAGCAGGGGAACTCTGCCAGAGCTAGCACTTGGAGCCCAGCCCTTGGGGCACACAGCAAGCAGCTTGGTCTTTCTGCAGCCCAAATCCAGGAAACAGAAGCAGGTGGAGCCAGTAAGCAGGAGCCCCCAGGGCATGAGCCCATTGAGCTGAGGGAGGGGAGTGAAGAGAGAGAGAGACTGCAGAGCTCTGTTGTCTGCCTCTGGAACAGGACTCTGGGGCTCTGACCACATTCAGATCCTGATCCCAGTCTAGGCCCCCCCCATAGAACAGCAGCGCCCCCCCAACTTGGCCGCATGGCAGAGGGGGGCGCTTATGGTCATTCACAGACCAGGAGGGAGGACAGAGCCTCACACACTGAGACCCTTGCGGGAGTGACCCAAAAGCTCAGGAAGCACCCTAAAAAAACAGGCTTAGGCTGGGAAAATGAACAAGCAAAGAAATAAGAGGAAGACCATTGAGAAATATTTTGCAAATGAGCCCAAGAAGGATCAAAATACTCAGTCTGAAGATCAGGAAGCACAAGCTCCTGCATCTAAAGACTCCAAGAAAAACAGAAATTGGACTCAGGTTATGATAGAGCTCAAAAAAGACTTTGAAAATCAAATGAGGGTGTTGGAAGAAAAACTGGGAAAAGAAAGGAGAGAGATGCAGGAAAAACATGAAAATGAAGTCAGCAGCTTAGTCAAGGAAATCCAAAAAAATGCTGAAGAAAATAGCATGCTAAAAACCAGCTTAGGTCAAATGGATAAAACATTTCAAAAAGTTATTGAGGAGAAGAATGCTTTAAAAAGCAAAATTGGCCAGATGGAAAAAGAGATAAGAAAACTCTCTGAGGAGAATAAATCCTTCAGACAAAGAATAGAATTCAGGGAGATTGATGAATTTACCAGAAATCAGGAATCAATACTTCAAAACCAAAAAAATGAAAAATTAGAAGAAAATGTGAAATATTTCATTGAAAAAACAACTGATATGGAAAACAGACTTAGGAAAGGTAATTTGAAAATTATTAGAATACCTGAAAGTCATGATCAGGAAAAGAGCCTTGACATCATTTTCAAAGAATTACTACAGGAAAATTGCCCTGATATTCTAGAAGCAGAGGGCAAAATAGAAATGGAGAGAATCCACCGATTCCCCCAAGAAAGAGATCCCAAAAACCCAACCCCTAGGAATATTATAGCCAAGTTCCAGAACTCCCAAGTCAAAGAGAAAATATTACAAGCAGCCAGAAGGACACAGTTCAAATATGGTGGAGCTGCAGTCAGGATCACACAGGACTTAGCAGCAACTACATTGGAAGCTCGTAGGGCTTGGAATACAATATACCAGAAGGCAAAAGAGCTTAGAATGCAGCCAAGAATGAACTACCCAGCAAGGCTGAATGTCCTCTTCCAGGGAAAAAGATGGACTTTCAATGAACCAGGGGAATTTCAAAGGTTCCTTTTGGAATGGCCAGAGCTGAACAGAAGGTTTGATCTTCACATACAGTACTCAGGTGAAGCATGGAAATTGGAGGAGAGGGGGGAAATATGAGGGACTTAATGAGGATGAACTGCATGTATAGAAAAATGATACTGATAATATTCATATGAACCATCTCAGTTAATACAACAGGTAGAGGGAGCTTTTATAGTTGAAGCACAGGAGAAAGCTGAATTTGAAGATAAAATATGGTGTAAAAATGGAGTCAATAGGAAAAAAAGGGAAATGGAAAGGGAGAAAGAAAAAGGAGAGGGGGAATAGTCCAAGATATTTCACATAATAAGATGTTTTTTATTACAATGAGCTATTGCAATTATATGGAAGGGGGGAGGCAAGGGGGAATGAGGGAACCTTTGCTCTCATCAGAGATGGCTAGGAGAGGAAACAGCAAATATATTCAATGGGGTATAGACAACTGGAGTAAGAAGGAGGGGGGAGCAGGGGGAAGGGGTGAGGATGTGAATAAAGAAGAAGAGGATGGACCATGGGGGGACAGTGTTCAGATATAACATGTTTTCTTTTTTACTTCTTGCAAGGGGCTGGGATTGTATGGCCTGCCCAGGACCATAGGGCCAGGTGGATTCTGGGCCTAAGGGGTGGTATGGGGGCTCAGGGCCTCTTGGCCCCAGGACCAGGGATCTGTCTGCTGCACCACTCAGCGACCCTACAGCAGAGTCAGAGTGAAAGGAGAGAGAAAATATAGTACACGGTAGTGGAGAAGTAAGAAAGGAGGGAGTTGCGATCAGCAATGGCAACGTTGGAAAAATATGGAAGTAACTTTTGTGATGGACTTATCATAAAGAATGTGATCCACTCACGACAGAGTTGATGGTGTTGGAACAAAGACTGAAGCACATTTTTTGTTATTATTATTTGGGGGAGGGTGCAGGGCAAGTGGGGCTGGGTGGCCTGCCTGGGGCCACATAGCGGAATAATCTTTGGGTGTCTGAGGCCGGATTCAGACCCAGGTGCTCCTGGCTCAAGGGCCAATGCTCTGTCTGCCACCCAGCCACCCCTACTATTATTACTATTTTTTATTTTATTTTGGGTCTTTTTTTTTCTTTCTTCTTTTTGGTTTTTGCAGGGCAGTAGGGATCGGGTGGCTTGCATGTCACATGGCTGGGTGATTATTGGGTTTACAAGGCTGGATATGGACTCAGGTGCTCGTGGCTCCAGGGCTGGTGCTTTGTCCATTGCCTACAATTATTACTATAATTTTTTTTATTTTAATTGTTTTCTCTCCCCTTTAAGCAAGTCTATCTATATTCATGGGGGAAGGGGTATTTTGTTTACTTGTAAACAAGTATATTTTATTAATGTAAAAAAATACATTTGTATGAAATGAGAATAAAAAAACATTAAAAAAAATTGATTGTTACCTAAAAAAAAGAAATAAAAGAAAAAAACCTGTAATATAATTTGTGTCTTCCATGTGACATGATCTCTTTTGCTGGTGAAGAGTTTTGTGTATTGGCGGCTGCCGCCTGATGAAGGTGGTAGCTATCAAAAGTAAGTGGGTGGGGGAAGCACTGGCCCTGGAGTCAGGAGTACCTGGGTTCAAATCTGGTCTCAGACACTTAATAATTACCTAGCTGTGTGGCCTTGGGCAAGCCACTTAACCCCATTTGCCTTGCAAAATCCTAAAGCAAAAAAAAAAAAAGTAAGTGGGGGGGGCAGCTAGGTCATGCAGTGGATAGAGCACCAGTCCTGGAGTCAGGAGTACCTGAGTTCAAATCTGGCCTTAGACACTTAAAAATTACCTAGCTATGTGGCCTTGGGCAAGTCACTTAACCCCAATGCCTTGCAAAAAAAAAAAAAAACCTAAGAAATAGTAAGTGTGACTGTGGTAGTTTCTTAAAATAAGACAATAATGAAGTGCAACACATAGTTTGACTCATTCTTTTAGTTTAAGATTTAGAAATCATTATAGGGTTATTATTTGCCTAATTTCAACAGTGTTGTGTCTTGGAGAACAGAGATGTTTGAGGAGTAGGAAAGAATTGCATGAACAACTGGTAGAATTCACATAGCATTTATCACTTGGGTTCTCTGTTTTATATGGGCATGGTTCATAGTAAGCCAAAACAATTATAATAGAATCATCAAAGATAAATGATAACAAATCACATCACCAAAACATAATAATAATAATAATAATATCAATATTAATAATAATAAACTTTGAACTATTTCAAGAGCTACAATGTGAACACATGCTAATGAAAAAATCAAACTAATAGACTTACTCAACACAGAATTTTCATAAACCTTCATTTTGTAATAACATATTATCATTAAAATGCAGGAAAGCAAAGCATAATAAAATGAGGTATGATTTTATACCTCTCATTTCTATTCAGAAGTACAGATAAATTGAAAATTGGTTTACCTTACATGAAGGAATGTGCTCATCATGTATTTCTTTTGGATGTTAATAAAGTAGTAATCAAATATTAGTTTCTGATTCCCTTTTTATCTGATTTTTACCATCTAATGATAGTTTATGATTTTTATGATTTTTCAAATATAAAAATAAGTGCTCCCTTAGATACAAAAGGCATAATTAAGCTATAAACAGAGATTCTTTAATCTACTTAGGATAGGTTCAACTGATAGGAAGGTTAGATAATGGCAGAATAAAAACAAAAGTCAGGAAAGTTTGAGTAAATGAAGAAACTGAGATAAGGATTCTTGAGGGGGGCAAGGTTGAGAGAAGAGAACTAAGGATGTAGTGGACAGGAAAATGATCTTGAGGTCCATAGGTGTCAGCAATAAGGACTGGACAAGACCAATGAATGTTACAATCACAGCAGCTTTTTCCCCTTCAAATTTAGATGCTGCCCTTTGCTAGTAGAAATACTGTATTACACAAACTCACACACACACATATACAAACACACATCCACAACATTTTTATCACTTTGGCATAAAGTGTCAAATGACAAATCTCATCTCTCTGGATTTTATTGCACACTGCCTTGAACCATACTTATACTTGATCATGTAGCAATGAGAATGAGCTACTTGGGGGGGGGGGACTACAAAATCTCTTTCCCTGGAGATCTATAAAATCTAAGAAAGATACTTTTATGAATAAGACACTTAAATTGGCTGCAGCACTCAGGCAAAAGTATGGATTTAAGAACTGTAGAAGTTATATTCCTCAGGTATTCTCAAATTTTAATTTGCTAAGAGGCAACATCTAACAGTGGATATGTAGAATTAAAAGATCTGTATTAAAATTGCTCTTCTGTGAAAATGGCATATTTGGAAAATGGCAGTAATAACAGCACCTACCTCCAAGAACTATTGTAAGGATAAAATGACACAATATTTGCAAAAAGGGTTATATAAGTGTTGCTTTTAAAATTAAAATAATATTACCACAAAATTATAACATATTATTCTCTCAAATGCACAAATTTCCCAATTGCTCCTTCTACTTAATTATCATTACCTATTACTCTGCATCTTAAATTCACAAAGTCACAAATATCACTTTGTCTTTATCACTTTACATGACTGTGAAAATTTTGTTTGTAAAAATTGTTTATTAAATTCAAAATCTCTTAACTGATCATAATATTCTTTTAATCATTTCATTGTTTTCTCTGCCTTATGACCCATAACCCTATTTTTTATTTTTACTGTGATATTATTCCCCTCAGTTCTTTCCCAGGTCATCATTTTCTATTGGTTAGACTTTGCTCTTTTGCTTATTTCAACACTTTGGTGGACCAAGTCAATGCTATGCTATCTTCCATTATTCTCTTGTCCTATAATTGGTTAAGTCCTACCATGTACCAAACCCGGATTATTTCCATCATCTACCTCAATCACTTCTATTTGTGTGCTTGTAAATACAGCTGAAATAAACTTGGAACCCGTGACTAAACCAAATACAAATTTATGTGACCTGATTTCAAGTGAGCTCTCAATGGAGGAGGGGAAACATTCTATTCCTCTCTAATTTATTCACTATCTTACTCTCCAGTGGTAATTCAAAACCTTTTCTCTCCCAAAACAATGCCACAGCACATCATTATCTCATCATCCCAGCTGAGACCTTGTTTTATATTTTCCACAAAATTTAAAATGTAACAAGATTTCTCCCTTCTGCCTTACTTCTCTTACTTGGACATCCTCCATTATCTCTTCTCAAACTCAAAAAGTGGTCCTTCTTGTGAGGACAAAGTCATCTACATGTACCCTTGATTCTACTCCCTCCTGATTTTTCCAGAAAATTGCTCTGTCATCTCATTTTCTATTCACTCTTTCTATCTTCTGGTTCTTTCTCCATTGTCTATAAATATGCATATCTAAAAATATCTGGCCCATCCTTAAAAACAAGCAAAACAAATTTAAAAGCCTCTCTGCCTATCTTTTATAGATATCATTCTTGGTTTCTTTAGGGGATATATTCTTTGAGAAAGACATCTAGAATTGTTGCCCCCACTTCCTTTCTTTTTTTAACCTTTCAAAATCTGGTGACTGATTTCATCATTCATTTTTTTTTACCTTTCAAAATCTGGCATTAGATTTCATTTTTCAACTGAAACTTCTGAAATTATAAATGATTTCTTAATTGCCAACTCAAATGGTCTTCTCTCAACCCTGTTCTTCCTTGACTCTCTGCATCCTTTGACACCTTCTGAATATAGGTTCCTAGCTAAGAACAGTGCATTTGAAAATATCTCTCTCTCCTTCTTCACTTCCTTCTTGTCTGATTATTCTTTTTCAGTTTTTTCTTTGTGAGATTTTCTTTAATATCATGGTCACTAAATCTGAATATTTCTCGAAGTTCTAAATGCAACCTCTTCTCATTTCCTTCTCTACTCTCACAAATGGTAATCCTATTAGTTGCTCTGACATCAAATTTCATCTTTATGCACATGATTCCAGATCTATATACCTAAACCTAATCTAATGGCTGAACTTCCTCTTAGTCATCACCAACTTCCTCTTAGTCATCTCTAATTAGATGTTCTATCTGAAAACTCAATAGGCACAAAGAAAATTCATCATCTTAAACCCAAACCTTCCCCTCTTCCAGACATGTTTATTACTGTAAAAGACATAGAATTCTACAATCACTCAGGCTCAAAACTTTGCTGTCACTTTCAAAAATTTCATTCCCACTCAACTCATGCAGCCATTGAGTTGCCAAATCTTGTTATTTCCACTTTGAAGTTCTTCAAAAACATTTTAACAAAATGTTTCAGGCCCACATCAAACCTTATCTGAAATGCTTCTCTCCTTATCCTGTCTCTCATTGAAGTACTTTCTTCTCTAAATTTTCAAGGTGTTTTTTTTTTCCTAAAGAATTTTTCACAACCTACCCTGGTCAATGAACTCTGGTACCTCCAAAATCAAATAGAATATCCTCTGTTTCCCATTTAAATCTCATCATAGTCATGTCTCTTTCCCACCTTTCCAGTCTTTATACAACTTACTCACCTTCATGTATTTTATTATCCAACCCTACATGCCCACTTAAAGTTCCTCAGAAATGACATTCATTCTATCTCCATGCCATTTTAAGGATTATTTCCCATACCTTCCCTCTAGAGGCCTCATTATTCTCAGACACAGCTATTAATACTTTCCCCTTTCAGATTACTTTTATCTGGGACAACTAGTATAGACCTTGGAGTCAGGAGGATGTGAGTTCAAATCTGGTTTCAAACACTTAATACTTACTTAGCTGTGTGCCCTTGATCACTTAACACCGTTGCCTTGTCAAAAACAAAAAAAAATTAAAAAAAAAAGAATGCTTTTCAACTGCTGTATGGATACATATGTGTCTGTCTAGCCTCAGAGCTTAACAAAGCACCTAGATCATAGAAAATGCTAAACAAATAATAGTTGAGTTATGGACAGAATTTTCTCAAATATAAAAGCAAAGCATTGCATTCTGAAAAAAATAAATAACTCCATGACTATAATGACAGTACTCACCATATTTAGATACTTTTCCAGTGGCTAGGGGCTGTCAGGTTTTCCTTCTGCAAAGCCTTACAGAACATAGGATCACTTCCAAAGAGTGAAGAGTCAGATTTAAAGTAGTGTCCTGATAATGGATCACTGTATATTCATTACAGCATTCCCACTTAACTATGGTTTGATGATTTCTTAACACAATAATTCTAAAAAAACATTTCAAATGTTTTGAAGAAGTTGTGATCAGAGTTGGTAGAAGGAATACCCTATTGAAGAAAAGAGATCCTTGAATATTGATGTAGCTATTTCTTCTAATCATTCCATTTGGTTTTTCTATCATTTGTTAAATAAAACAGGATATTTAACTTTTTTGATGTGTGATGGATCATTTAACAATCTGAGGAAGCCTATGGATGCCTTCCCAAAATAGTCTTTTAAAAGCATGAAATACTGTATTGCCCTGGGTATCAAATGTACTGAAATATAATTAACAATTTAAAAAAATCCTTCCCAGGTAAATGTATGGAATAAATTATCTCTGAGCTTCTTCCTGAAATTTGATCTGTATTAAACACTAACTTCCATCAAACAACATTTTTACCAAATCATATTTAATAATACAGGAAAATTCCAAAAGGATACTTATAAAATCCTTCTCATAATACTCTGACACATAAACCTTACCATATGTAAGAAATTCAAAGCCATCCCCTAATTAAAAGAAGTCAAAACATGTTATTTCATCTGAGAGCTAGTTTGCTCACATAATTTGTATTTTGTAGTGATAGTAATTAATAACAAGGACTTGAAATGTTAATAAAAGAAATAATGAGAAAGGGTTGGTCTTATTATATTATTTAATCACATAAGGCATGGGACCTATCCAAACACAGAATTGGCTACTGATGAGGAACTGTCAGAGATCTTTGAAAAATCATGAACATCAAGCAGAAATTTCTTCCTCCAAAGTTATGAATGATCTCTTCATTTTCCTTTTCTTAAATCTTCATTCTTCAGTACTTTGTGTAACGTTTAATAAATTTAGCTACCCTCTTCCCTTTCTACCCTACCACATTGAATATTCTTCAGATGTTTTATAATATTATAATAATAATAAATTATCACATGTCATTAATAATATTAGTCTCTGTGATTCTCCACTATCCCAGTCATTTTCTGATTCAATGCCTTTACAATGATTGTTCCCTGTTTCAGGAATACAGTCTCTTCTCTCTCCTGTCTAATTTCTTTGACTTCTTGCAAGATTGATTTCAAATCCTGTTCTGTAGATGGCATTTTCCTGTTCTCCCTATTAGAGATTCATTTGAGAGTGGAATTTATAATTACACTGAAACTATCTTGTTTTTACATAGTTGTTTGTATTTTGTCTCCCCATTAGAATATGAGCTATTTGAGATAAGGGACTGAGTTTTTACCTTTCTTTTAACCCCATGTTAAATGTGGTTAAATGTGTACTGACTGATTCCCATAGGAATTCTAGTCAAATGTCCACATTTCCAAAAGAAGGAAGAGTAGAACTTGAAAATGCAAATCACTGTTTCCCTTCTATTGTTTAATAAATTCTAGAGTATATATAACAAATATATTGTTAGTGAATCTCTAGAAAAGGAAGCAGTGGTTATAAAACAGTACCATGACTTCATCAAGAACAGATTAGAACCAAACTTCTCTTTTCATCTTTTTTTTGAAAGAGTTCTTAAAATGGTAAATCAGGAGAAGCCTGTAAATACAGTTTACCTAAACTTTAATGGCAGGTGGCAAAATGTTTCATGCTATTCTTACTGAAAAGATGGGCTAAGCAACAGTGGAGTCAAATGAACTCAGGAATGTTTGAGTGATTAGACTCAAAGAAGTTATTAATAACTCAATAGTAGTTCAGTAATACCTCTCTAGAGGAATATCTCATACATTTGTGCTTGACTCTGTAATCTTTTATCATTTATATCAAAGGAAAGAGGAATGATTATCAAATTTTCTCTGAGAAGAGAAGAATAGCTAACACATGGGGTAGTAGAGTTAGATCCAACAGTATCTCAATAGATTGAAAATGAAATGAAATTGAAATAAATGTAAAATCTTAAACTTAGACACAAAAATCAACATTGCAAATACAAGAATAGGGACACATAACTGGATAATAGTTCTTTCAAATTAAATCTGAGCATTTATCTATTAACAAGGTGACATAGCAGCCCCCCTCCCAAAATAAAATAATATAATTTAAGAATCTTAAAAGGGTTGAGAGACATGGTATTCAGGATGACAGAGATTATCTTCTTATTCTACATATTCCAATTGTGTCTTGGATATTTAATGAGATCTTAGTTTGCATTTTGGGAATAACATTAATAAATTGGAAAGTCATTTCTCCCTGAAAAAATAGTGAACATGGTGAACAAAGATTTTATAAGCTCTTATGTATCTTTTATGAGGATCTGTTGAAGGAAAAGAAGATATTTAGAATAAAGAATTTAAAAGGGGGAAACATAAGAGCTGTCTCCAATTAATTAAAGACTATTGTATGGGGAAACAATAAAAATTATTCTGTTTTGTTACCCAAAGTTAGAAGTAAAAGCAATGAATAGAAGCTGAAGAGGAAAAATAAAATTGAGGAATTGATGTGAAAAAACAAAAATTACCTAACAACAAAAATTATCCTAAAGTGAAATGATCATCCTTGAGGAGTAGTTAGTTCCCCCTCATTGTAAGTTTTCAAACAAAATCTAAATTACTACAGTCAAGTATATTGGGAAAGGATTTTTTTTAAGTGCAATTAGGATGATATGGTTTCTAAAAGCTCTTCCAGTTCTGAAATTCTAAGATTCTTTAAATGAACAACCACTAGAAGAAACGTTGATTATTTATCTTGGGGCACTGACCATGAAAGTGCAAATTAAGTCTATGAAAGGTAAAATGGCCTAATCATTTGTTCTTGGGAACAAATTTACAACTTCAAAATGGGTAGTGAAGATTATTTTGATAAAAAAAAAATTCTGAAAACATTAGGAGTTTCATATAATATATAATTTTTATCATTCAGTTCCAGTTAAAATGAGTACTTCATAAGACTGAGAGACATATACTTTCATTAGCTGTAACTACTCATTTATAGGTGGATAATACATATTTCTTTTCTCATCTTTACATTTCTCCTAGTGACTTCACATCACCTTAGGTAAAAATTCTCCTTAGAACAATTTTTCTCCTTCTCCACAGGATAATTCATGATATTAGATCTGAAATAGTCCACTTCAGATAGAATCTTTGCAAAGTGTAAGCATATTCTGTATTTCAGTAAAGCACTTATGTTCTTAAAGTGACTAAACTATGCATCCCCTTTGACCCAACGATACCATTATTTAATTTAATTTAAGGACATTCCCTAATGGTAAAACTATGATATAGAAATAAAATGGAATATCATTGTAAGATGAAAAGAGAGTTTTGTAGAAACCTATGAAGACATATGAACTTTTTAAAGTTATTTTATTTTTTCCAATTACAAGCAAAGATAGTTTTCAACATTCATCTGTTTGTAAGCTTTTGAATTCCAAATTTTTCTTTCTCCCTTTCTTCTCCCCTCCCCTATCAATAAGTAATCTGATAGAGTTTATACATCTAGATTCATGCTTAAAATTTTTCCATATTAGTCATGCTGTAAAAGAAGAATCAGAACTGAAGGAAGAAATAAAATAAAAAACATAGAGCAAACTGTAAAAAATGAAAATAGTATGCTTTTGGTCTATATTCAGGCACCCTATGTCAGGATGAAAATGTCATTTTTCCATCATAAGTCTTTGAGAATTGTCCTTTATTACTAAATTGCTGAAAGCAACTTATTCCCTCACAGTTGATCATCATACAATGTTGCTATTAATGTGTCCAATATTCTCCTGGTTATGTTCAATTCACTCAACATCAGTTCATGCAAAGACTTGAATGAATTAAAGCAGCATGAAGCGAGCAAAATCAGTAGAACACAATATACAATAATAATATCATAAAGATAAACAACTTAAAATGCTAATGATTCCAACATATACAATGATAAACCACAATTCTATAAGCTTAAAAAAGAACCATACTACTCATTTTCTGTCTTAGAGGTGATTAAATAAATAATGCCTAATTAAATATATATTTTCAGACATAGTCAATGTAGGTATCTATTTGGTTTCATTACATAAATGTTACAAATATGTTCTCTATTAAGATAAATAAAAGGGAGAGAAAATATATTTTTCTAAATTAAAAAAATAGTATGATACAGACTATTTCTCTTTCTCCCACAGAATTCTTTATCAATACCAACAGTTAAATCAATCATCTAGCTGATTTTCACCCAAATCAATTGTATTTTGTCTCTCTTTAAATCCCTGCTCTGCCCCCCTACTACCAGTGTAATTCTCATTATATTTACTTTGCCTTTTTAAGGATTCAGTTTCTTCTGTAAATTGGAGAAATAGAGAATATTGAAGTTTCAGGATCATAATATATCCAAAATAAGTTAGATCTCTAAATTTAGAAAAAGAATTCTCAAAGGATGACTGTGTAATTAATATAGATAAAAGTATTCTTTTATAAAAGTATGATAAAAAACGAGTATGGAGTTCAAGCAAAGCTTGCTCAGTGAACAGTTCATGTCAAACTTGGTTTCCAAAGTAAGGATTACCAGTAAAGAATTATCAAAAAAAAAGAAAGAAGACATAAAGAAAGAGGGAAGAAAAGAGAAGAAAGAAAGGAACATAAAGGAGAAAAAGAAAGAGGAGAAGAAAGAGGAGGGGAAAGAGAAGGAGGAGGAAAAGAAAAACAAGGAGGATGAAGATGAGGAGGGAATAAGTGAACTGAAATGAGGAAAAAAGAGGGGACAAGAGATGAGAAGAAAGAATAAATTGCCCTGCTGGTAAAATTTCCATGATTTAAAATCCTTTGGAAATGGAATCCCTCCATACTCTTGTAGTGATATTCTCTCTGCTTGGAGTAGATCACCTAGGAGTTCTGGAGGGCTGAGTTCCAGTCTTATATTTCAGAATTTTATGATCATCCATTGAACCCTAAGAACCAATGGTGTCACACCTAGTATAAGAAGAGGTTTAGGGTCTTCTGAGATGTAGCCTTCTAAACATTGTCAAATTTTTCAGGGAAGAGTGAAAGACAGTCTTTTTCCATCCTAACATAATGGCAGTGGAGACTAACATTTTCCAGATGGCATATCCAATGATCTAACCAGACTTCTTATACCTGGATTTTCCAGCTGCCTTTGCCACCTTTGTATATTTTTATGTTTTCTATTTTCAACAATAATTTTATGTCAAAAGATCTGGAGATGACATATTCTCTTTCTTTCATCCCTGGGAAATAATGAGAAGAAAGCATCTAAGCAGAAGCAGAAGTGGACTAGTATAAAAAGGAAATTTAGCCTCTGTCTATTTGTGTGTGTGTGTGTGTGTGTGTGTGTGTGTGTGTGTGTGTGTATGTGTGTGTGTGTGTGTGTGTGTGTGTGTGTGTGAAAGAGAGAGAGAGAGAGAGAGAGAGACAGAGACAGAGAGACAGAGAGACAGAGAGACAGAGAGAAAGAGAGAGAGAGAGAGAGAGAGAGAGAGAGAGAACATCAAAAAGATCAAATTTGACTATTTCCTTGAATAATGCAAAGGGGAATTAAATGTAGCATTTAATTAACAGTCTTTGGGGAAAAAAACTGGTCTCTATGTCCAAACAGACCTTCAAAATTAGCCTTTCAGTTGAATATGATAGTAAAATATAAGACACTGAATCCTCTTAAAATCAATCTGTTCATGTATATTGAGATGTCCTTATGCTCATTATTAATATCTTTGTGAGAATAAATTAATCATATTATCATGGAATCTATAGAATTGAAAGACTGAAAGGGGTCTCAGGATAATTGAACAAGTAAAATTAATCTTTCCCTTAACATCTTTCCAAAAGTGGTAGTCTGATTCCTACTTTCAGAACTCCAAGGACGCAGACAATTCTATCACTTCCTGAAGTCAGTCCACTCCACTCATGGACAACTCAAATTGGTTTGTTTGGTTTTTTGTTTGTTTTGTGCCATAAAGCCCAAATGGACATCTTTGCTCCTGATTCTTGGTCTGGAACCAAACAGAATAAATCCTAGCCTTTTTAAAAAAAATTACAGTCCTTCAGATTATTAAAGACAGCTAATTTTGTACACACCCCCCAAGTTTTCATTTCTAAAAGCTAAATTTGTTGTATTCTACTTATTCCTATATGCCAGAGTCAAATGTATTCACCACCCTAGTTACTTTTTACTGTACTCTCTCAAGCAAGGTGCCCAGAGCTGAAAATAATACTTGACAATACCAGATAAAATCTAGTAAGATCATATTGCAGTGGAATTTTCATATTTCTATTTCAGGAAATATTGATATGTACAATATCATATTAAGGTCATTGATTTCTTATGACACTTGACTTATATTGATCTTTCCATTCACTAAAATCTATCTTTTCATGACAACTTATTTCTATAACTTCCCTATGCCCGTTTTGTATTTTTGACCATAATGGCCACCAGACCTGAGGCATAAGTTGACATTTGCTTTTAGTCCAAGAGTTGAGTCTAACAAAAAATAGAGGAGACCATTACAGGTAAATAAAGCTAATTACTTCAGGGAAATTGATATGCATTTATCAAAATATCAAATAACCTAATTATTAGTATAAACTGTGAATTTATATAACCTGTCTCAGAGGCACAAATCAAAGCAGCAATAAATCCACTCACATTTGAGGAAAATAAAGATAGAGTCAGTGAAATTTAGAAGTGAATTGGGAAAGGATGGTGATTTAAAAAATCAAAATAAAAAGATGCTATGAAACATTTTGATGGAATAATTTTGGAGAACTGCATGACACATTAGGAATTATGATAAAAGAATCATAAAAGTTAACGTGAGAAAGAGAAAGGAACTGATAAGTTGATGAATAAAAGATGTGATATGAGTTCACTATATCTCACTAAACCTTTTTTAACATGTAATTAAAATTTTATCCTATTTTTCCAATTGCATGCAATGATAGATTTTCAACATTCATCTATTTTCAAATTTATGAGTTCCACATTTTATTACTACTCTCCCTTCCTTTTCCCCTCCCCAGGCAGCAAACAATTTGATAAAAGATGTATATGTACAATCATGTTTAACATATTTAAACATAAATTTTAAATTTAAAAATAAATTTTCATAGCAATAATGTTTTCAAAAAAGGAATTAAAACTAAAGGGAAAGAAAAACATTAAAAAGGGAAGGAAAAAACATAAAAGAAGCATTTAAAAAATGAAGATAGTATACACTCAGGCTCTTGATTTTTTACCCTCTGGATATGGATGAAATTGTCTATAGCAGGTCTCTCAGAGTTGCCCTTGATCTCTGAACTACTGAGAGGAGCGGCATCCATCATAGCAGATCATCTTACAATGTTACTGTTAATGTGTAAAATGCTCTCTTCTGCTCACTTTGCTCAGCATCAGTTCATATAATTCTTTCCAAGCTTCTCTAAAGTCCAATCACTCATGATTTCTTACAGAACAATAGTATTCCATAACATTCATGTACCATAACTTGATCAGCCATTCTTCAATTGATGGCTGTTCCTTAAATTTCCAATTCTTTGCCACTGCAAAAAGAACTGCTATAAATATTTTTGAATATGTGTGACTTTTCCCACTTTTTATGATTTCTTTGGGATATAGACTTCATCTTGATATTGTTGGGTCAAATGTGGCATAGTTTCAGATTGCTCTCCAGAATGGTTGGATCAGTTCACAACTCTACCAACAGTGAATTAATATACCAATTTTCCCACATCATCTCCAACAACGACAGTTTTCCTTTTTATGGCATTTTAACCAATATGACAGGTGTGAGGTGGTACCTCACAGATGTTTAAATTAGCATTTCTCTAATGAATAATGATTTGGAGCATTTTCTCATATGACTATAAATAACTTTAATTTCTTCATCTAAAAACTATCTTTTAATATCCTTTAACTATTTGTCATTTGGGGAATTACTTGTAATCTTATAAATTTGGTTCAGTTCTCTATGTATTTTAGAAATGAATCCTTTAACAGAAATACTAGCTACGAAAATTCTTTCCTAGCTTTCTGCCTTTCTTCTAATTTTGGTGTATTGGTTTTATTAGTGTAAAAATTTTTTTAACTTAATATGGACAAAAATCATCATTTTTCAATTTATGTTTTCTATGTCTTCTTTGGTTATAACTTTCTCCCCCCTACACAGATCCGACAGATAGGTTTTTTTTTAGGTTTTCATAATTTGTCTATGCTATTACCCTTTAAGTATAAATCCTGTAGCCATTTTGATCTTATTGTGGTATAGGATATTACATGTGCATCCATTAGTAGTTTTGGCCATACAGTTTTCCAGTTTTGCAGTCATTTTTGTCCAATAGTGAGTTCTTATCTGAGAAGCTAATGTCTTTGGGTTTGTCAAACAGGAGATTGCTATAGCCATTTACTACTGTTTCTGTGTAACTACTCTATCTAATCCACTGGTCCACTACTCCATTTATTAAATAGTATCAGGCAGTTTTTATGACTGCCACTGTATAATATAGTTTTAGATATAGGCCACCTTCCTTTGCAAGTTTTTTCATCAATTCCCTTGATATTCTTAAACTTTTATTGCTCCTGATGAATTTTGTTACTATTTTTCTAGCTCTGTAAAATAGTTTTTTGTTACTTTGGTTGTTGTGGTAGTGAGTAAATAATTTAATTTTAGTAGAATTATTATTTTTAATATATTAGCTCAGCCTAACCATGAACAATTG
The DNA here is from genome assembly GCF_037893015.1 of Macrotis lagotis. Classification (NCBI taxonomy): domain Eukaryota; kingdom Metazoa; phylum Chordata; class Mammalia; order Peramelemorphia; family Peramelidae; genus Macrotis; species Macrotis lagotis. The sequence goes on along the minus strand of NC_133659.1, from coordinate 269,398,829 downwards.
AATATTTTTCTATTTGTTTATTTCTGACTTTATGTGCAAAGGACTTTGTGATTATGTTCACATAGCTTCTGGATTTGTCTTGGAAGGTAGATTACCAAGGATTTTACATTGTCTCCAAATGCTTTGATTGGAATTTCTTTCTAACTGTTGTCCTTGGGCTTTATTGCTCATATATAGAAATGTTTTTGATTTACATGGGTTTATTTTGTATCCAGCTATGCTGTTGAAGTTAAGTATTTCAAGCAGCTTTTAGTTGATTTTCTAGGGTTCTCTATGTACATCATATTTTCTGCAAAAAATTAAAAATTTTTCTTCCTCAATGACAGTTCTAATTCCTCAAATTATTTTTCTTCTCTTATTGCTAAAACCAACATTTTTAATACCATATTGAATAGTAGTGGTGATACTGGACATTCTTGTTTTACCCCTGATCTTATTGGAAATGCTCTTAGTTTATTACCATTACGTATAGTAATTATTGCTGGTTTTTAGATAAACACTGCTTATTATTTTAAGGAAAATTTCATTTATTCCTATATTCTCTAGTGCTTATTTATTTATTTAAGACAATGGGGTTAAATGTTTTGCTCAAGGTCACACAGCTAGACAATTATAAAGTGTCTGAAACCAGATTTGAACTCAGGTCTACCTTACTCTGGGGTGAGTGTTCTATCTTCTGCACCACCTAGCTGGTCCCTCTCTAGTGTTTTTAATGGGAATTTATGTTGAATTTTGCCAAAGATTTTTTCAGAATCTATTGAGATAATCCTATTATTTCTGTTAATTTTTTTAATGATACAGTCAATTATACTGATTATTTTCCTAATATTGAACAGTACCTATCTGGCATAAATACTTCCTCATCATGGTATATTATTCTAGCACTAACTTGCTGGAATCTCTTTACTAAAATTGTTTTTAAAAACTTTTGTGTTGTGGAAGTTAGGTAACGCAGTGGATAGAGAGAGCACTGACTCTGGAGACAGAAAGACCTGAAATCAAATCCAATGTCAGACACTTCATACTAGTTCTATGACCTTGGATAAGTCACTTAAACTCACTGTCTTGCAAAAAACATTTTTTTCATCAATAATAATTACAGAGATTGATTTATAAATTTCCTTATTTGTTTTGGCTCTTCCTGGTTTAGGTAACATCACCATATTGGTGTCATAAAAGGAATTTGGCAGGACTATTTTAAATAGTATACATACATATATATATATATATATATATATATGTATGTATGTATATATATAAAATTGGAATTAATTGTTTCTTAAAAGTTTTGTAGAATTCACTTGTAATTCCATCTGGGATTGGAAATCTTTTTCTTAGTTTATTGGTGGTTTCTTCAATTTCTTTTTCTGGAATGGGATTATTAAAATATTTTATTTCCTCTTCTGCTAAACTGGGTAAGTTTACATTTTTGTAAATATCCATTCACTTTACTTAGACTGTCAAATTTGTTGGCATGCAGTTGGGCAAAATAGTTTTGAACCATTAATTTCCTTCTCATTTATGGTGAGCTCAACCTTTTCATTTTTGATATTAGTAATTTAATTTTGTTTTATCTTTTTTAAAATGAGATTAACTAAAAGTTTATCTCTCTTATTTTTTTCATAAACCAAGTTTTATTTATTAGTTCAATGGTTTTCTTTTTTCATTTTATAAACTTTTCCTTTGATTTTCAGAATTACTAATTTGCTATATAATTGATAATTTTTAATTTGTTCCTTTTCTAGTTTTTTTAAGTTGCTATTGTATTCATTGATTTCCTCTATTTTATTCATATAAACATTTAGAGATATAAAATTTGCCCTAAAAACTGCTTTGATTGCTTCCATACATTTTGGTATGATGTCTGTTGCCATTGTCTTGCATGAAATTGTTGATATCTATAATTTGTTATTTGATCCACTCATTTTTCAAAATTAGGATGTTTAGGAGCAGCTAGGTGGTACAATGGATAGAGCACTGGTTCTGGGATCAGGAGAATCTGAGTTCAAATCTGACCTCAGACACAACCTGTGTGACCTTGGGCAAGTCACTTAACCTCATTCTTTTACAAAAACTAAAAGAAAACACAATTAGAATACTGAGTTTCCAATTAATTTTTGGTTTATCTTTCTGTTGCACTTCATCTCATATAATTTTTATTTCATCATAATCTGAAAAGAATGCATCTAATACTTCTGCACTTTATTTTATTTTAAGGGTTTTTTTTGAAAAATACATGGTGAATTTTGGTATAGATGCCATGTACTGCAATGAAAAAAAGTTTATTTCTTTCTAATCCTATTCAATTTTCTCCAGAGATCTACTATTATCTAAATTTTATAAAATTGTATTCACCTTCTTAACTTTCTTCTTGTTTTCCCACATCTTCCAAAATATTCATAGTAGCTCTTTTTGTAGTGGCAAAGAATTGAAACTGAGGGGATGCCCATCAATTGGGGAATGGCTAAACAAATTACAGTACATGAATACTATGGAATATTATTGTTTTACAAGAAATCATAAATGGTCAGACTCTAGAGAAGCATGGATTGACTTATGGGATCTGATGCTGAGCAATGGGAGTAGAAGCGAGAGAACAATGTACACATCAACAACATTGTGAAATGAACAACCAGCCACAGACTATATTATCCTTGAGAGTAAGAAAAACAAAACACACATACACACACAACACACTCATACAACCCTCCAGAATCTGATAAATTCTTTATAAAATTTACCTTTTATGTATCTTTCCTTTAATCTTAATTCTTCATACCAAAAATTATTAATCTGTAAACATGTTTATCAAAATATATATATGCGATGCTAACATGACTGTTCACTGCTGAGGGGAGGGGGAGGAAAGGAGGGTGGAAGGAAATTTTGTAAATTTAAAAATATACATGTGCATATGAATGAAAATAAATAGGATCTTTTTTAAAAAATGTTATACAAAGAGGAAAATAAAATTTTGCCACAGCTTCTAGCTGCCACAGCATGAGGTACTCAAGAAATGTGACCCATGAAATAAATGAATAAATACAATAGAGAATAAAAACTTTCATCTTGTTTTATTTTTGTGGATAGATTCTGAGAGAGGGAGGTGGAGGTCTCCCACAATTGTACTTTTGCAGTCTATGTCTCCCTGTAATTCATTTAGTTTTGCCTCTAAGAATGTGGGTGCTATAACACTTGGTGTATATTTGTTTAATAATCATATTATTTCATTACCTATGTTGTCTTTTAATAAATTGCAGTTTCCTTCCTTATCAGGCTTGCTATTCCTGATTTGTTTTTACTTCCGCTGAAGAAAAATTGTCCTTCAATTGTCCTTCAGTAGTATTTTTCCCCTTTCATTTACTTTTTTTTTTAGGTTTTTGCAATGGGGTTAAGTGGCCTGCCCAAGGCCACACAGCTAGGTAATTATTAAGTGTCTGAGATCGAATTTGAACCCAGGTAATCCTAACTCCAAGGCCGGTGCTTTATCCACTACGCCACCTAGCTGGCCCTTTCATTTACTTTTTAAACATCTCGTGAGCCTTGTATATGAAGATCAAATTTTCTGTTCAGTTCTGATCTTTTATCAAAAAATTTTGGAAGTCCTTTATTTCACTGAAAAGCCATCTTTTCCGCTGAGGGAATATGTTGAATTTTTCAGAAATTTACAGAGTTACCCTCTGTAATATATATCACAGACATTCTGATCCTTTAATGTTAAAGCTGATAAGTCCTGTGTAATTCTGGTTGTGGCTCTTTGGTATTTAAAATGCTTCATTTTTGGCTGGTTGTAGTGTTTCAGTTTTGGTTGATAATTCTGAAATTTTACTACAATATACCCTGGAGATTTTATTCTGGGGATTTATTTCTGAAGGTGATCAATGGATTCTATCAAGAACTATTTTTGTCTTGTTCTATGATATTAGAACAGATTTCCTGACAGATATAATTTCCTGATAGATATATTCCAGGTTCTTTTTTTGATGTAGAGCAATAATTCATGAATCATCTCTCCTGAAACTATTTTCAGGTCGTTTATTTTTCCTAAAAGCTTCTCGTTTTCTTTTTATTTTATCAGACTTTTGGTTATGTTTGTTGGAATCTTGATATCTCATAGAGCCATTGCTTTCCCTTTGTCCAATTCAAATTAATAGGGTTATAGATTATTTAGTTAGTTTCTGTGATTCCTTTTCCAAATGATTAATGTGACAGTTTTAGTTCTAAATGAGTTTTCTTTTTCCATTTAGCTAATTTTATTTTTGATGAGTTATATTCTTTTTCTAATTGAAACTTTTTTACTTTTAAAGTAGTTGATTCCTTCAATCAATTTCTCATAATTCTCCTGCATGGCTCTCATTTTTCCCTCATTTTTGTTCTTTTGTTCTTTGATGTTTTTAAATCATTTTGAGGTCCTACAAGAGGTTTGTATTTGAAGACAATTCAAGAACAACTTTGAGTATTCACAAATAGATAACTTGTCACTGTTTTCTTCTTCTGAGATGGCATTTTTATCATCCCTATCTGAATAGTAGTTTTCTATAGTTAGTACTCATTTTGACTTTTTTGCTCATTTTAATAGCCAAATTCTGTACTGTATAGCTCCAGACGTTTTCTGCAGGGGCTGGTTCCAGGGATCTGGTGCCCAGCTTATAACTTGCCAAGATGTTGCCTATGCAGCCCAGGCATTGCCTATACAGAGGTTTGTTTTCTCCTTTATGCCAAAGTTTTGCCTAGGCAGTACTTTGTTCCCAAACCAGGGCCATCTGTTGTCCCAATGTTCCCAGTGCTTGGGTTTTGTCTAGATTTGGGATCCTCCATGCTGGCCTAATCTCAAGCTGGCTTGATGAGCTGGAACCTGAATCATGCTGTGACTAAGTGCCTTTCTCTGGAGTTCCCAGTCTCCCACCTATGCTGGACTATACTTGGCCTTTACCCGCCCCCTCCAAAAGTCAGAAGTTTAAAGAAGATCCTCCATGATACAATGAAATCTTGTTTCATTCATTTTTGGTGAGATCTGTAGTTTTAAGGTCCTTGTAAAGGTTTTATTTAAAGTTGTGCTAAGAAAAGTTCTAGGAACTCTCTAACTTCATGCTGCTATCTTGACTTCACCCTGTTACTTTTTTAGTTTTTAGTATCATGGAAAAAAATCTGGTTTGTTATTCATATAAGGTAGTCTAAATTCTTGAATTGCCATTTATTGTCCATGTGATAGTGGATATACTACTTACCTTTCATGGGATTCATTGTGTAAAGCAATAAAAAATAGGAGCTTGGACCCTTCCAAATCATTATCCAAGCTTCTGTGAGTTAAAGAAACAATTGTTGAGCAAGACAAGAATTTAGTCAAATCATGTTTTTAAATTTAGGGGTTAGTCTGCATACTAGCCATTTGAAGTAATAATATGAAGGAAACTGAATCCCTGGATGACTTGGCTATGTAGCATATACCTCTAAATCAAGGATTCTTAATTATCCCTCTACCAGTCTGTTTATATCTTATGGACAGTTTTTTAAAAATAATATTTATTTTTTAATTTTATATTTGAATTCAATTAGAATTCAGTGAAAATAAAGATGAAATTTTCCCACCTACATTCATGGATCTTCTGAAATTCATCCAGGGAAGTTTGGGGTTTATGGATCACAGTTAAGAACCAGAGCAGCTAGGTGAACAGTGGATAGAATACCAGCCCTGGAGTCAGGAGGACCTGAGTTCAAATATGACCTCAGACACTTAATAATTACCTAGCTGTGTGACCTTGGGCAAGACACTTTACTCCTTTGCCTTGAAAAAAAAAAGCAAAAAAACAATGCTGTACAGGTGGGTTTCAGAAAAACCTGGAAAGTCTTACCTGAAATGATGCTGAGTGAAGTGAGCTGAACCAGAACATTGTACACAATAACAATAATATTGTGACAATCATTGGAACAGTATCACCTATGAGTGCTTCTCAGTAGTGCAATGATAAAAAGAAAATTCTAAAATATTTGAGATGGAAAATACCATCCTCATCTAGAAAAATAACTGTGGAGTCTAAATGCAGACAAAAACATACTATTTTCACTTTTTAAGATTTGTTTTAAAATTTATGGTTTTTTTCTTTTGTTCATTCAAAATATATATATAAAAATATATATAAATATAATATATTACATATATAAATATAATATAATATATTATATAATATATATATATATATAATGTGGAAATATGTTTAATATGATTGTACATGCTTAGCCTTTATCAGATTATTCACTGTCAAGGGGAAGAGGGAAGGAAAGGAGGATCCCAGAAAAATGTGGAACTCAAAATCTTACCAAAAAAACTGAAGAGAGAGAGAGAGAGAGAGAGAGAGAGAGAGAGAGAGAGAGAGAGAGAGGCCGGCAACAGCAGGTATAATGAATATACAGCTAACTTTAAAACCAGTAACTCTTGGTTTCAGGTTTCATCTCTGATATATCCTAATGATGTGATCCTGAATCATGTAAATTCTTAGTGTTCCACAAAAATCTCTCTAGGACAGTTGCTATGAAGATATCAAAGTGCTTTGATAAAGTCACCTTACCCAGGAATTTCCTATTATAATGAAATCACATCTAATATCTTTTATTAATAATACTATTCTGTTATTATTAATTATTATTATTAATATTGTTCTATTATAATATTATCTATTACTAATAATAGTATTCTCTCTTTAGAGTAACATACCTTTGTATGTATATATATATAAATATATATGTAGATTATATATATAAATATATATGTAGATTCACACATACACATACATAAAAATATAATGTAAATCATGCAAAAGGTAGCATTTTATCATTGCCAAGAGGCTAATCCCAGAGCAATAAAAGACATACTGACTGTGTATGCTACTTAATTGAATAAGTTACTTAATCAGAGCCCAAGACAACTCTCTAACACTGTAGGTAGTACCTATCTAAATTGCTTGAGAGGACTCATTTATCAGAAGTTCCCTATACTCATGAAATGTCAAGGGTGGAACACATCTACTAACCTCCCCACCCCCCTCCACAAACCAGTTATCTATGTAACCAAACAAACCATTATCTATAAAGCTAAAATATGTTTTACATAGTGATTTATCAGTTTTATTGGAAATTTTCTACTAGCTCTTTGTTTCTATCCCTTATTCATTCAATAAATATTTATTATATGCCTCCTTTGTGCCAGATCTTTTACTAAAATATTAGGAAGTAAAGGGAAAACAAAACAAACCTGAATCTTTCCTCAAGAGTTTTACATTATTCTAGGGAAGAAAAATATATGCACAGATAAAAGATTAAAATGCACATTAAAAAAGAAAATATAAGTTGACATCCAGGAGAAAGAAGAACACTAAGCTAGAAAGGGGAAGGGTCAAGAAAGAGATCATGGACATTGAGTTGAAGCTAGAAATTCTGGGAGTTAAAGGTCAGGAGGTAATGAATCACAATCATGGGAAGGTTACACAGACTCATCTGTATATAAAGGCCCACAGAGAGATCATTTTAGTTGGAATAAAATTAGAGATTCAAATCAATGCAAATATAATTTCATCACCAATTTCATCAATTATTGTTATATGCCATATCCTGATGGAATATTCTCACTGACATCTAATTTTTTAAATAAATATACAATTACATTACTTTGTATATCAAGGGATTGATGTTGTAATTAATTTTGTAATAATTGAGTAAGAAATCTTGGTGGTTGAAGATTTTTAATGATTTTGACTTTGCTTTGGAATCATTCTAAATATCACTGAGGAAGCTCTGCAGTGTTTCAGTGACCTAATCTGCATGGTGTTATTTGCAAACAAGCATCTGGAGGGCATCAAAATCTATAGAGAATTCATCTTCCACTTTAATCCTATGTTGATTCTACTCTTCAGTAGAAGGAATGAACCCCTATGGCAAGCTTACATAGCCTTATTTTATGTTTAACATAAAATTAATCAATAAATCATCCATTGACAAAGAAAACTCTGTAAGTTCAAAGTTCAAGGGATCTCTCGTGATCTGAACATAAAATGTCTTAGAAACTGAGTCTCTTGCTGCCAAAGAAGGAAGCTCTCATGGAAAGATAGCTAAAATAAGTTGGGATTTGTTATCTAACACTGTGGGAAAGGCTTATGGCAGACCTTGAGCAGCAAAGAGAAACAGCACTTATTTCTAAAAGACATTTATAGTCAGGAGAAAGGAGAGAAAGAGAGGAAAAAAGATGGAGCATGAAAACTGCATCTGTGGAACCTAAATAGGAGAATTGCATCAGTGAGATTTCTGGTGAATCTTGCAAAGCAAAGTCCAGGACCAGAGAATGGGCATGACAAACATAGCCTCAGGGATAACTTCTACTTTAAGGAACAAAAGAATTCAAATTAAGTCTGGTAAATGATCTTCCTTTTAGAAACTGTGGGGTAAAAGGTTAAAGTTTTTTTTTTTAACCTCAACTTGCTCTCTACCTCTTTACTCTTTTTACTTTATTTTTTTGGTTTTGCTTTTGTTTTGGTTTTGGTTTACTAAGCATTATCTCATCTCTGTCCTGATTTGCATCCTGAAAATGTTTTAATCTATTTTTTGTTATTTTTCTGTTTCTTTTCACATTAACAAAAAAATGTGATCAAAAGTCACAGGTAGTTAATAGAAGATGCCTAGGTGGAAGCTACCCAGAAATTAAAAGTAGACACAAATAGTTTATTCTATAGTGATGACCAGGTAGGTACTGTCACTCTGAGTCTTTTATTATTATTTTATTAATAGCCAGCATCAATGTAATTTTAAAGCTCTTGAAATTAGCAGAGGAAAGAATCATTCCTTTATACCTGATAAAATACAAGACCTTATTTATTTCTTCAATCACCAACAAGCTGAATTGCTTTGATTCAAGACTATTTGGGGCAGTCTCTACCTTTGGACAAAGTCAGGGAAGTAAGAATAGAGAACAGAGAAAAAAGTTCTGTCATAAACTGGTCTTGTGAATATAAATAGGTATGGTCTTTTCCTGCACTGTCTCATTGGGGTGAGAAATATAAGAAGTTCATATTAGTGAAACCTATCCTTCACACTGCTACCTAATGATTATACCAATGATATCTCCACTAGCAAATGTGGTGGTTTTTTCCCTTCTTTTTTCTCAATATATAGTTAACAATAAGAAATATAGTGTATTGCTTTAATGTTTTGGACAATTGTGCATTGACAAAATGATCTGTTATAGAATATGATTTGCAAAATCATCACTCTTCCCCTATCATACTTTATTAAGGATATCCTCAATTCAAGAGTATATCATTTTTCATCTTTGGAATTATTTTTTCAAGGTAGGTGGGATCTTGTTTTGTCTTTTAACATTCATTTTTCAATTCCAAAGTCTCTCCCTCTCTCCAATACCTCCCCCACACATTAGGAAAGCAACCAGTATGATACCCACTCTACAAGTGAAGTCATATAATCATATTTCCATATTAGCCAAGTTGTAAAAAAAAGTTTAAAAAAATATTTCAATCTGTACTTAAAGTTCATCATGTAGGTAGTATTTTTTTTCATGAGTCCTTGTCATGAATCATTGTATTGATCAAAGTAGATAAATTTTTCAAAATTGATTCTCTTTACAATATTTTTTTATAGATTTTTCAAGGCAATGGGGTTAAGTGGCTTCTCCAAGACCACATAGCTAGGAAATTATTAAATGTCTGAGGTAAGATTTGAACCCAGGTACTCCTGACTCCAAGGCTGGTGCTCTACCCACTGCACCAACTAGCCACCCCTTACAATATTGTTTTTAATGTGAACAATGTTCTCCTGGTTCAGTTCACTTCAAACTGCATCAGTTCAGACAAGTTGCTTCTGAAATTATTCTTATCATCATTTCTTATTGAAAAATTATGCCCATCACAATCATGTACAATAATAGTCTATTCAGTTATTCCATTCTCCAATTTATGGATAGCCTTAATTTTCAATTCTTTACCAAAATGAAAAGAGCTGGTATAAATACTCCTGTCCATGTGTTTTTTTTCTTTTTTGTTGATCTCTTTGAGATGTAGACTTAGTAGAAAGATATATTATTCCTAAAAAGATTTTATTGGCCTTCTTTAGACTTAACTAAGCAAACTCATTCCAATGACATTTAAGTATAAAAATGGTTGGAATCATAAAGAATAAAAATGAAACATCCATAAATTATTATAACTATTTTATTCCATTGGATGTTAGATCCCTGCTCTTGAATTCCCCTAATAAGGAAGATAAAAATTATAGTAAAGAAAAAAAAAATAGGGGGTAAAAGAAGCCGAATTACACTAAGTCTATGTTAACGAAATACATGTTGCAGATGACAAAATTGTAAAGCTTTTGAGGAATGAATAAAGAAAATATTTGAAAGAAGGGAAATAGCAAAGAAATGGAAAAATAAGTCTTAGAAGTTACTGAAAAGTAAAAAAGGTAAATGAGTAAACAACTAAGGACCCAGAGGATTTCTTTACCATCAAAATGAAACCTTTATGAGTTATCCATATGCAAATCAAAAGGCATCCTCAGTGAAAGTATTAAGATGGCAATAAGCAAGTTTTCATAAGCAACATTCACTAATAGATCCCATCTTTACCATTTTTCAAAAGACTGAAAGATATTCAGAATATAAAAACAATTGCTCTTTGCTGGCTATGGTAAAGCAACTGATTTAGTAGAGTCAAAAATGCCATTAAAAATACTTTTTTTTTCAAAAGAATGTCTCTCTAACCAGTAAAATCATTCAAAATTTCTTAAAAAATAAAAATAACAAATTATCCAGTTTAGTTACTATTTGATCAAATATGTGTAGGCCTGACTCTATTGCCCTTTAGGGATAGTTGCAAATAGTTTAGAAGGGTTGTATTTGTTCACAACCTCAGAATAATGCATTAGTGCCCAGTTTTCCCACATCTCCTCCATCATTGATCATTTTCTTTTTTTTGTTATATTAGCCAAACTAACAGGTGTAAGGTGCTACCTCAGGGTTGTTTTAATGTGCATTTCTTTAATCAATAATGATTTAGAGTATTTTTTCATGTTTATAGTTAGCTTTAATTTATCTAAAAACTGTCTATTCATATCCTTTCACCATTTATCAATTGGGGAATGATTTGTATATTTATAAATTTGACTCAGTTTTCTATATATTTTGGAAATGATTCCTTTTCCAAAAACTTTAACTCCCAACTTTTTTTCATTCCTTTTAATCTTGGCTCCATTTATTTTATTTGGGTAAAACCTTTTGAACTTAATGTACTCAAAATCATCTATTAAACAACTCATAATGTTTACTCATAAACTGTGCCTCTATCCATAGATCTGACAGATAAATTATTCCTTGTTCTCCTAATTGGCTTATGGTATCATCCTTTATTTCTAAATCCTGCATTCACTTTGATCTTGCTATAGGATGTGATATATTGGTCTCTGTCTAGGTTCTACCATATTAATTTCCAGTTTTCCTAGCACTTGTGAAAAATATGTTCTTATCTCAGAAGCTAGAACCTTTGAGTTTATCAAACAGTAGATTACTATAATTATTAATTAATGTTTCTTTTGTACTTAATCTATTCCACTGATCCATCACTCCAATTTCTTAGCCACTGCCAAAGAGTTTTAATAACTACTGTTTTATAATATAACTTTAGATCTGGTATAGCTAGGGCATCTTCCTTTGCATTGTTTCAGAACTTCCTTTTATTACTTCATTATATTCTTGATCATTTGTTTCTCCAGATGAATTTTGTTACTATTTTTACTAGCTCAATAAAATATTTTGGTACTATGATTGATATGAAGCATTAAGAAGCATAATTTATATAGAATTTTTATTTTTATTACCTTAATCCTGGAAATACATGAGCAATGGACATTTTTCCAAATGTTTAGGAAAGATTTTATTCATGTGAAAAGTATTTTGTAATTGTTTTCATATTTAATCTATCTACAGTTTCTTTAGGTGGAATTTCTCCTTCTATCTCTTATTGCTATGTTTTGTTGGTTATAAATAAATATAGATAGAAAAGAGATAGAGATAAAGATGATAGATAAAAAGATATAATGATATAGATGATATATGTTGATTTATATACTAAAGGTATTCATTGCTTCAAGTACTTTTCAGTTGATTTGCTAGATTTTTCTATTTTATACCATCGTATCATCTACAAAGAGTGATAGTTTTGTTTTCTCATTGCCTATTCTAATTTCTTCATTTTTTGCTTCTTATTGCTAAAGCTAACATTTCTAACACAGTATTGAATAATAGTGGTGATAAGGAGCATCCTTGATTCACATCTGATCTTATTGGGAATGCTTCTAGCTTAACCCTATTAAATATAATGCTTGTTGATGTTTTAGAGAAATATTGATTATCATTTTAAGAAAAAAAAACTCCATTTATAGCTATGCTCGCCATGTTTTTAAGAGGAATATGTGCTACCTTTTATTGTCTGTTATCTATTGAGGTAATCATATGAATTCTGTTAGATTTGCTATTGATATGGTCATTTATGCTGATAGTTTTCTGAATATTAAATCCACTCTGCATTTCTTGTAGAAATCTTATCAGTTCAAAGTGTATTAACCTAGTTATAACTACCTTTGCTAATTTTTATTTATTTGCTAATATTTAATTTAAATTTTTTCATTAATATTCATTAGGTAAATCACTCTTTAATTTTATATCACTCCTTTGAGTCCTCCTGGTTTAGGTATCACACCATAGTGTTGTCACAAAAGGAATTTGTCATATCTCCTTCTTTGCCTGATTTTTTCATATAGTTTATAAGAATTCTAATTAATTGTACTTCAAATGATTGGTAAGTCCATCTGGCCATGGAGATTTTTTCTTAGGGAGTTTATTGATGGCATGCTCAATTTCTTTTTCTGAAAAAGACTTATTTAAATATTTTTTTCTCTTCTGTTAATCTGGACAATTTATATCTTTGTATACATTTATCTATTTTACTTATATTCTCAGATTTATTGCTATACAGTTGGGCAAAATAGTTCCAAATTATTACTTTAATTTCCTCTTCATTGGTGGTGGCAAGTTCCCCTTTTCATTTTTGATACAAGTAATTTGGTTTTCTCTTTTTTTAATCAAGTTAACCACAATTTTATCTATTTTATTGGTTATTTCATAAAACTTAGTTTTATTTATTAATTCAATAATTACCATTTTTTCCCCATGTATAAGACACCTAAAGTTGGGACCTGACTTTTAAAAACAAAGTATTACATAAAGTTATTGAACTCATTTTATTCATCGTAATATTCATACAGCTTCTCATCTCTGTCAAAACTGCCATCCATTAACTCATCTTCATTAACTCATCATCATTTGTATGTGAGGTTCTGACAACTCTCCTGCCTGTTCTCTAGTCTGTGGGTGACCACAAGCACTTTCTGGGCATGTCTGGTGCATGGACACATGCTTAGTCTATTCCATTTTATGAACTTGAAGTACCAGTACTCCTTTGAAATCAGTCACTTCTTTTTCATCAGCAATTATTCTTGCCTCATGACAAACCATCTTTGTGGACACAGGATTTCCAATCACCCTTTGCTCTTCAGTCTATATCTACATTTCCCTCTCTAACTCAAGCCATTTGATTAACTTACCTCTCATGGCCTTCTTCTGTCCTGGGGTTTTCAGTTGGGTTTCTTCTTCCCCTAGCCAGTCTCAGATAGCTTCCTCAGTTGGAGGAGGACCAAACTTACATTCAGCAGTCCAATTTCCATTCACTTTTGCAAACTGGATCATTTTGAACTTAAATTCAGCATTGGACGAAAATCTTTTCTATGCCATTTCTGGTTAGAACAAGGCAAAATGTAACCTATTATATACTGGTAACAAATATAAAATAATGAGAGAAAAACACCAAGCATGAAAAAGCAGGAAATGCAAGTAAAAAACTACAACCACTGTATAAGATGCTCCCAGTTTTTAGATCCCAAATTTTTTGAAAAAGGATGCATCTTATGCATGGGGAAATACTATATCTTACTTTTGACTTTATGGATCTTTCCTTTGATTTTAAGAAGCAATAATTTGGTATTTAATTGGGAGTTTTTTTTCCTAGCTTTTTTAGTTGCATGCTCAGTTCATTGATCTCCTCTTTCTCTATTTTATTCATGCAAACATTTGGAGATATAAAATTTCCTCTAGGAATTGCTTTGACTGTATCCTACAAGTTTTGGTATATTGTTTCATTATTATCATTATTTTTGATAAAATTATTGATTATTTCTATGATTTGTTGTTTAATCTACTCACTTTAAAATTCAATTATTTAATTTCCAATTAATTTTAAACCTGTGTTTCCATGATGTTTTATAGGTGATTCTTATTGCATTATGATCTGAAAAGGATGCATTTACTATTTCTGCCTTTCTCCATTTGATTGTAAGGTTTTTAATGCCCCAATAGATGATCAATGCATACAAACTCTTAAAGGAAAAGTCAAATGAATTACAGGAAGAAATATCAAAACTATCTTAGTAGGGAACTTCAACTTTCCCCTCACAATGCAATATAAATCCAAACTTAAAAAAAATTTTAAATTCAAAGAGATGAAGAAAAATTAGAAAAGTTAGACAGGACATATCTCTGAAGATAACTGAATGAAACAGGAATTTCACAAACTTTTGTGGTCCTTACTGTGACTCCATGATATCTGAATTATTTCTAACTGTATGCAATATTTTTCCTTGAAATCTCAGTAATTTGACTGCAATGTTCCTGATAATTTGCACTTTGTGATTTCCTTCAGGTGATAACTGGTGGATTCTCTGAATTTCTAGTTTACCTTCTAGATCTAAGATATCAGGATAGATTTCATTTAGTTTTTCTCTGTATACATATATGGGATAATATTCCTAAAATATTGTTGTAGCTCCCACTGACTAACAGAAGACATTTGATCTAAGTGTGCATGAACTAATCTTTCATTGTCAAGTCACTGGCTTCACTGACACCAGTTTTGTTGAACATCTGCAAACTAGACCCAGAATTTATGTAGAGGAGTAATTCTCAAACTGTTTTTGGTTTCAAGACCCTTTAACACTCCTAAAAGTTAGGTATGACCTCCCATAGTAGTTTTATTGCTGCAGGTTATGAATCTATATATCTATCTTAATTAACTTTATTTGAAATTTATTTTTTTTGATATTATGAAATTATATTTGCCCTCACAGACTTCATGAAAAATATCAAATCATTTCCATTTAATGTCAGAGGGAGAATAATTAAAAGTATGTGAGAGGCAGTAGTGAAAGAAAAATCTTAATATGTTTATTTAAGTGGTAATCAAAGTGAAAGCCCAAACTGAAATGTGGGGCTTCTTTGCTCTTCTCATCCTAAATTCACTTCAAAATCTTCCACTGAACCTACATTGTCAATACCTTTCCTAGGACACAAAATACAGAGTTTGTAGATACTTCCATGGCTAACTTGTCCAACTGCATCTCATTAGGCTCTTAAGTGGCACAGTGCAAAGACAACTTGGGTCTAGGATTAAAGAAGCTTAATATTTTTATTGTTTATTTAAGGCAATCCAATTAATGGGTTAATGACTTGCCCAAGGTCACTTATCTAGACAATTATTAAGTGTCTGAGGCTGTATTTGAACTCAGGTCCTCCTGTCTCCAGGGTCAGCTCTCTATCCAGTGCCCCATCCAGCTGCCCCCAGTAAGCTTAGTTTTTAATGCAATTTCAGACACTATCCATGTGACTCAGCACAAAATTTAATCTCTATGTGCCTCAATTTTCCTCAAAAATTGATATAACCATAATAATAATAGTAATGATAATCACAACCAGAGATAAAGATACTTTCAGCATTTTAGAAGAATTTAGAGGTATTTTTAAAATGACAGTAAAAATTTCTCCTTTAGAAAGTGATGGGAGAAAGGGGACTGGGGGAGGGGAGGAAGAGTGTAGGAGATAGAAGAGAAGGAAGATTGTGGGAAGGGGTAGTGAGTTGCAACACATTATTGAAGAGGGACAGGATGGAAGGAGAGAGAGAGAATAAAGTAAAGGAGGTGGGGAGAAATAGGATGCAGGGAAATAAAGCCAGCAATAGCAACTGTAGGGAAAAAAATGTTTAAGTAACTTCTCTGATAGACTTATGATAAAGAATGCCATCCATCTCAGAGACAGAGCTGATGGTATCTGAACCCAAACTGAAACACACTTTGTTTTTCCCCTCTCACTTTATTTTTCTTGAGGTTTTTCTAAATTAATGGGGGAAGGGGGGATTAAGTTTGCTTTTACAAAAAGATTACTGTAGGAGCAACTGGGTAGCACAGGGGTTAAGAGTATCACCCTGGAATCACTCTGTTCAAAGCCAGCCTCAGACACTTAATGATTACCTAGCTGTGTGACCTTGGGCAGGTCACTTAACCCCATTGTGTTACAAAAATATTTTAAAATTTCATAATTTATAGCTATCAACTCTTAATTTTTTGTTTAATGGTGTATTATTCTCCCCCATATGTCCAAAATCACAAATTGCAAATTACTTTATGCTTTATTGCGCTTAATGCTTCTGAGATTTCAGTAAAAGCTACATTAGGTCAGAGACTTCAATGATTAGAAATATTTCTTATCAAAGTTACTCCAGTGAAATTATTATGTTAAATTAGAATTGAAAAACTTCTGTATCTGTTGCGTATATGTTTTTGCTTAATTTTATCTTAATTTAGTGTTAACATTTTTGTTCATCTTGGTATTTCTCCTACCTAATTACATCTGTAATAATCTATAAAATGCAGTTATATGAGAAAATCCATTCATTGTAACATTATTTGATTTCATCTTTTTTAATGATTCTCTGGAGTACATTTTTGAAAAGAACTGAGCAACACTGTGTATACCACTGATAATGCTTATGTTGCATTTTTCCCATGGTGTCTCTGAAATCTTATCTACAATATTAACACAACCCCTGTCTTAATAGGACAGTAATGTCTACAAACTAAATTCAATATCAACTCAATTATATTTTCTAAGGAACTATTTACAGTCTGAGGCCTAATCTAAATCAGAAAATTTAATTCAAAACCATCAAATTAACCAATAATGATAAGAAACCAGTAAGTAGTGGAAAATCTCTTTGTCTAGTAGATATAAATTACCCATCACTTAAAACCTTATGCTGATTCTCATAATAATATCACACCATGAAAATGAACTTGCAACTCATGAACATTATGACTGAAAATATCTGTTATCTTTTAACTTCTTGTACTATTTAAATGACTTTTTGATATCTCAATGTTGTTCTAGAAAAGATTTTCATTTTTTTTTAAAAAAGTGGACCATTTTAGCCATTTTAGGACTAAATTCAATAAATATTCTCAATGATAGGGAATAATAATTTCATGGAGATTTTACAAATGCTCTGAACTTTCATCATGAGATGTTTCTAGTGTAATAACAATATATCTTTATCATCTATCATATTTTGTGCATAATATCATATGGGTTATGGGTACATTCAGAGTGTATACCATTGATGTTGCTCATGTTGCAATTTTCCCTTAGTGTCTTTGAAATCTTATCTACAAAAGTAATCCAATCCCTGTCTTAATAGACAGTTATGTCTATTAGGACCTCTAATGCACAAATTTGCTGAGTTCTGTTCAGTGCTGCTTATCCACATTTGTTGTCTGCCTTCATTCAATTCTCATTTACAGCTCCAAGAAGCTGTAGCCCTCAGCAGAAGGGCTAATCCAGGGTGAGGGTAACTGACAGGTCTCAAATCTGGTAGTGAGATAGGTGGATGTCTACCCAAAGTACATGACAACATCCATCATGGAATGGTTAGATGAGAATAATCTGTTCAAACAGCCATGAAAGCAACTGAAGCAAGCTCTGTGAACTGCTTTGGGTTTGGTGACATCTCAAAGATGCCAAGTTCATCTTGGGACATCACCAGTCATTTTGACTTATGTCTTGCCACTGCACTTCAAGGACTCTTGGAGACAGAATCAGGTTGATAACGTGTACAGCTCTGTCCCACTGAAATACAATTCACCCGAAAGTCAAAACATCATCCCATAATACCATTGGATTTCTTTGAAATGAAAAACAAGTAATAACTATCATATTTCTGTATATAAAGAATATTTTAATACAAAATTGTGTACTAAATATAAATTTAAAGGAATGTCATTTTTATTCAAATCTTGTAAATACTTTGGCTAATTTTTTTTGTCCTTTTTTCAGTATCTACAGTATCATCAATGTGGGAAGCTCTCCAAAGAGAAAAGTTCCTCTAATGTTTCAGATCTGCAACTCTCTTTAGACTTTACTAAGTTGGATGGCATGTTTTGTCTTGCTTCACATGACTAATATGTGTCTAAGGTCCTTCCTAAATTTAGAAGTTAGAACTACTCTATATATTCTAGAGAAGGGATTCTTAAACTATTTCAATATTTTCAATTTCAAGCTATTTCATTATTTTTTTTCTTTGCATTCCTATGTGTTTTATTTAGTACCTTTAAAATTATGGTTCTGAGAAGTCCAAAAGCTTTATAAAATTGATAAAAGGATCTAGGACACAGAACAAATATTCTTTACTTTCACTGCTCTAGATTTGCACTATGGCAGAGTGGAAAGATCAATGTTCATTAAGATAGATGTGGATTTGGTTCCAACTTTGTTCATTACTACTTATGTAACATTGTGTAGCTGCTTAAACTCTCTGAACCACATTTTGAACTTATTTTCCAGTGCTGTTATGAGAAAAGTGGTTTATAAAACTTGAAGAACTATGTAAATATGACATGTTACCATTATAAGGAACACACACATTATATTTATCCATTATCCTATCATTTGAAAGATAACCAAAGGATATGTGGTATCATGAGCCCTTTCATATTTTATAGGGTCTTGAAACAGATGTTGCCTCAAGCAACAAGTTTAACTTTGAGTTAATTTTATCCAAAGAATTACTTTAATTTTTGCTATTTGCTATATTCAGATATATGGTATGTAGGAAAATAGATTATAGGATGGAAATGAACAGAGAAGAAAAGTGAGGGACGGCTAGGTGGCACAGTGGATAAAGCACCAGCCCTGGAGTCAGGAGTACCTGGGTTCAAATCCGGTCTCAGACACGTAATAATTGCCTAGCTGTGTGGCCTTGGGCAAGCCACTTAACCCCATTTGCCTTGTCAAAATCAAAAAAAAAGTGTAGGTGAGAGCAATGAAAAAAAAAACATAAAATAAAACAGATATTGCAAATCCCAGAGATATTTATAACTAGAAATTGTGGGAGATTTCCCTTTCTGAACCATATCCTGAGCACATATGTTGATTTTATTTAGTAGAACTGGAAGAAATAAGGGAAATGCTTTTGTATTCTACTAGGAGGAAACAACTGAGAAAATGAGCTTTCAAACTATGTACAATTATAAAGCTCATTTCTGGGGTAAAATCTATTGGAACAGACAAGAACTAAGTTTCTTTAGTCATAGATTCTCACTATGAGTAACATGTAGTATGTATTTTAAAACCCCTTCCAATTTCCATCTTAATTATGCACTTGAATTTTATTTGTTCATTGGAAAATTGAGGTGGGAAATGGGACTTAATTCCAATATAAAATCAAGAACTTTTGTTCAACAAATAGACTTGAAATGATGACAGGAAAAAGCTACAGTTTGAGCAGGAGATTTCAAAACAGTAAAGTAAAACCATTGAACCTTTTGAAAAATGTGTTCATGAGAGCATATTGGCTTCAGTTGCATGGTAAAAGTGACTTTTGATTGAAGAGGACAACATACATAGAGCTAATAAAACTAGGATCACATTTGCCCAATGCTGTGAGATGGTTTAGGAGATTAATTACTCTAGATACAACCTAGAAGGGGGAAATATCTACCCAAGTCATCAAAACCTAAACCAATATTATTAAGCATAAATAAGTGACACCAAGGATAGAGTACTGCACTTAGGTTAAGGAAGACCAAAGTTCAAATTCTATGCCAAATATTTATTGGTTGTATGACCCTGTACAAGTCATTTTATTTCATCCTCCCTCAGTTTCTTCATCTCTCAAGTGTTACCCTCATTATATATTCATTGTCTAAATGTCACCTTCATTATATATTCATTGGGAGAATCAAATGAGATAAATATGCAGAGATTCAAACCTTAAACAAACATAAATGCTAACTATCATTATCACATTGTATGTGAAAAAAGGTTAAAAGCAGTACTATTAAAGTTGAGATTCAACTCCTCCTTTCTACTCCTTTTGCACAGGTTCCCCAAAAGACCAAACAGCAATAGGTGACGTCCAAGTACCCTGGATACAGGTCTCCAGACTAACTCAAGTTCAGCAGTTTTGGATACATATTTTAGGGCACCAGTTCTCCTATTACACTACATAAGCTGTCTTGTTTCAATTCCTCAATTGTTCTGTTATCTGCTTGTCCAGAGGCTGTATCTGTAGTCCATTCTGCAACTCCTGGCTTGGCTCAGGGGTGTCCAATTGTTGAGCTGCCATTCTCTGTTATGTAGCTTCTAGCTTGGTTTAAATAGTTCTGGTCACTGGTATCCTCCTTGCTGCTATCTGTTGGAAACTACTCCTTTCACCTGGCTAGTCTATTGACTTCTCTGGCATTCCATGCCCTATTCTCTTAAAGCATTTGCCTTAGGCTCATATCTGCATGATGGAAAGCAAGTCCTTTTGTAGAGGCTATACTTCTCTTCTGAAGGGTGAAGGAAAATGAAATTGGCATATTGTAAGAAAAAATATGAAAAGAGTTCCAAAAATATTTATGTATTTACCTCATTGAATAAAGATAAGGTTATATTATTTGCCCTTCATTTTTGAAGAGGACCAATGACATTATGGATGGTGTCTTTACTTGAAGATGAAATGACTTAAGATTTAGTGGATGACCTTGGTGTCTTCAATGTCTGACCAAGTTCTAAGCATTCCATAATGACTTCTTCAGTCATCTTCATGATCATTGTAACAAATTGTTTTCATTCATCCATTCTTCTGGGGAAAATCTTCATATGTTTTGGATAGGTATGCCCCTAATTCCCCAAAAGGTTTGAGACTTGTCAGTGAAATTCAAGCAGGTTTAGCTCATCTGCTGAGATAGTTCCCAGAGTGTGGTCATGGCACATGCTATAGTTTTTTGGAGTTACCAGTGAGAGTTGAATGAAAATGGACTTGAAAGGTGGATTAGTATCTCTCAAAAAGGCTTGGCAACTCAAAGAACCTACAACAATCAAAGATTCTAGCCCTCCATGGATATGTCATAAATCCCAATTATAAGTTATTGAAGATTGATCAAGATTAATATGACTGATTCAATGGCAGCTAATCTTTATTAGAGCTTGTTGTAATGTATTTACTTTTTCAAACAACTTTACAAGATAAAATGTTGGATTTCACACTTGTTTCTATCTTTCTTCCTTTATTTACTCCTTTCTTTTTCTCTGTTTTTTCTTTTTTCTTCTCTTTCTCTTTCCCAGAAATTATAAGGCACTTGATGGGATTGGGACAGGCTGCTCTCAAACCATAAATATACAATCCATGAACCTGAACAGACATTTAATGTATAAAGTTAATTTTCCTAAATCCATAGGCCCCAAAATAACCCTTCGTTAAACACACACACACACACACACACACACACACACACACACACGCACACATGCATGCACTCATGCACACACTTGGGTGATGATGAGATCACTTGTAACTGATAAATGTTATGTTTATTTCAGTACCAATTCAGCTGATTTCATGAAAGGGTAAAATTTTAGAATTGAAATGGTTAATAGTTCAGATCTGTTCTTTAATAGATGAAAGAAGGAAGGAGGAGGGTGATTGCCTCAATGTTGCACAAACTATAGATGGTTGTTTAAGTCAACAGTACATTCTCAAATTACCATATGTGATTTTAAAAATATCAGCTAACAAAAATATTGTTTGAGGTTGGAAATAGGACTGAATTTGGCAAGATCCAAATATTAATAGGAGGAAAAAACCTAGCCTGACTATCATGACATCTTACACAGAAAGGGAATATCAAATTCTGTTACTCATCAGTCATTTAAGGGAATGTGGTGGTGATGTAATAGTTAATAGCAGAAGCATTATTTTGTGGTTGCTGTATTGTCATTGCATTTTTATTTTACACCATAGAATTGCACATAAATGCTTGCAAATAACAGATGGTCGTTGAAACAAACATATTTCCCACTGTATCATCAGCATCAAGTTAGGTGCAGAAGGTTTATTTTCACTCTGACGTGGCATCAGTGAACTCCTAGTTATTAGAGTATCGTTGTTAGACTCAGTTTTAATAATAACTCGGCTGTGTCTTCCAATTGTCACTTGAGGTAAGAAAACTGCAGCTATTTTTTAAAGGATATTAATAAGCCAATTATTTTCCTTCACTTTGTCAAAATTGACAGATAAATTCTGTTTTGACTAATGCAGCAATTAAATTTGTTCAGATGGTAATTCAAAATTCAGAGTCACATTAGCATAAATGTGGTTCTCTTCAATTACTCTGAGAGAGCTAAGCAGTAACTAAATGAAAAGGAGAGTTAAATGTCACTCCATATTCTCTGAAGACCTCTACCCTGTTCTGCTGACTAGCAAGTCTTCTATCTAGGGCTTTTAAATCATAGGTAAACTGAACAATATACCCTCAAGCCTAATCCATAGTAGCCATGTGCAGTAAATTCCATTAACTTATATCATGTTTCTTCCATGATAAATATCACTAACCCATGAATCTTTTCTTAAATAGACATTTTAAAAATTGGAAAAAAATCGGCATTCAGAATCAGCTGAGGCCACATTAAGAACTCTGCTACAGTTCATTACTCATGAGGTGTTCTACAGCATTAGAGACTTAATTCTACATACAAAACCCTCAAAATGGGTCCAATGAGTGATAAGAAGATGATCTGTGGATGCATTTGCCTTCTGAAAGGAAGAGAATTGAAATTTTTGACAGGGAGTATAAATGAGCACAGTAATGGCAAAGCAAAATATATATTTCCTGAAAATCAATTTAAGTAGAACTCTTAGAGAATCCTATCAATTAAATTATAAAAAAAATCCAACTCATTAAAAAGTGTCAGTCTATAGGCACTTCAATATTTTTAAAATATGGAAAAAAGATATTTAATATTCCAAGTTCAGTGTCCAGAGATCTGACCAGGTAGCTATGTTTGTGAAGTGCATCCCTGAAATGATATGATTAAATATACTTTTTTGAAAATTAAATTCTTCTTTCAGTATACTATGAAGAATATCCTACTTAAAGAACATTGACTTCTCTTGGAAAAAAATCTTTTTTTTTACAATATCAAAAACTGAACCACTAATTTATCATTTAATTTATTTTGCTTCTGAATATAAGACATTTATTTCTTTTTGAAATAGAAAGAGCACTGGATTTGCAAACAATACTTGAGTTTATATTCTGCCTCTGATACTCAATACCTTGCTCTTGGTTTCCTCCTCCTCTGCAAATTGATAGACTTGGAATTAATGACTTCTGAGCCTCATACAGCTTAAGATTTATGATCTCCTGAACTGTGGTTTCATTAGTATCCGAAGCTCTCCAAAACAAAATTCCTTCCACTAATGCAGATTGCAACACTCTGAAATTTGAAGTATTACAGTTGTTTGGGCAAACTGAGAGTTTAAATCACTTGCTCAGTATCATATACTGCTTTCATGTCAGACATGAGATTTGAACTTTTGTCTTCCTAGCTCTAAGGCTCTATCATTGAGGCAACATGGACTCTCTTATTTTATCTTATTTTTATTTTTTTAGATTTTTTTTTTTTTGCAAGGCAAATGGGGTTAAGTGGCTTGCCCAAGTCCACACAGCTAGGTAATTATTAAGTGTCTGAGGCCGGATTTGAACTCAGATACTCCTGACTCCAGGGCCGGTGCTCTATCCACTGCCCCACCTGGAGGTCCGTCTCTTATTTTATTTTAAATAACACTAACTGAATAAAGAAGTTGAAAGTTTCTGTAATTAATTGGACCTGAGTAGTCTTATTTTCAAATGATGACTATACAAATCTAAGAGGAAAAGGTATCCTAGCTTGATGCTTGTTAAATTCCATATTCTGGCACTAATAACATTCCTTAAAACTCCTGATCATGAGAAATTACCAAGCAGAAAAACCCATAACATTGTCCTGAGATCAGCACCTGAAGATGGAGTATGGAATTACTTTGTCCACATAAAGATCATAAATTTGACAGAGGATCAGCACAAATCAATTTGTTTTTCTATTGGGGGGGTGGATTCTTGAAAGATTTCTTGTATCGCCTCAGTGACTGGGGATGGGAAAGAGAAGTTTTATGGTGGGGGGGAATATATAAATTCTTTGGATATACAGTATAACTAGTCAAATCTTTAAATAATGACTATAAAGTATGCCAAAGGCAATTGTAAGAAAAACTTTTTCAGGGCTCAAATAATTTTTTTTCTGTGTGTATATGAATTTTTCTGAATTCTAGAAGTTTTAATTGTCTCTGAATGCAAATATGGCCTGTATTACATATACTAATTAACATCTATATAGATCATTATCTACCAAAAAAATCATATTTTGCCTTAACATTCCCTACCATGATCCCATCAAATAATAAGTATAAGAACTCAAATTAGAGGGTGACATTGGAGGAGAAGCAAGGTTAAATTACCTAAACATGGTCTCTTTTTTCTGGCACACAGACCCACAGACACATACATACATACACACATAGTAGGCATTTAATAAATGCTTATTGAGTGATACAGTGGTTTAAGCTTTATAAAGAGTTCTTTTCCATATTCTCCTAGTATGTAGTGAAACTGCCTTTTCCAAAGAGTTATTTAATTATTGCCTAATTCATAAATCACGTGTGTGTGTGTGTGTATGTGTGTGTGTGTGTGTGTGTGTGCATAATACCATTTGATCTTTCTATCTTGTGATAAGGGTGTTTATTATTGTGTGAATTGCACACATCAAAAAACTGAGGCAAAGTGACTTTCATAGGGTTACACGTCTAGTAAATGTAGGAGAAGGAATTCACACTGAAATATTCTTAATTTCAATTATGTTTTTGTTCATTATGATATGCTATTTCCAACTTTTTCTTTTATTATTTTTTTTTATTCTGTGATAGGTCCTGTGACATTGTGGAAAAGTCATTGGCAAAACCAGAAGGAGACTTGGGTCTTTCTGCCAAGTATTCAAATATTACTAGTAACATGTTGTGTCATTCTGGGCAACCCTATTTTTCCAAACCATTATTTTCTCATTTATAAAATGACGACCTAGAATTTGATCATCTTTGAGGTCCCTTCCAACTGTAACATTTTATAATTCTATGAAAAGAATTGGAGACTCCTATAGAATATGAAATGACTATAACAAAAGATAAGCTACTAAAACAGATACCATAAACAATCCTCACTGAAATAAGGAATAGATAGGCATGCTACCTTTGGACAAAGATAAGATTACTATCTCCATTTGGAAGGGGAAAATAAAAGAGGACTAGCTTAAATGATAGCATCCTAATTGATTTCCAAGGTCTCCATATAATTGTTTCTGAAACCATGAAATGAATAAATTTATATGTGTTTTGACATTTCCATATATGATAGGGTAGAAATTGCACTGACTCCAACAGTCCAAATCTTGCTTCTGGCACATTATCCTGGTTAAAACTTCAGGTAAATCACTTAACTTCCCTGGGCCTCAGTTTATTTCTAAAATAAGAGTATCGTCACTAGTTATTCAACTAGATTTATAGCTATGAGATTTAGCATATCTACATTCTGAGTAATATTTAACTGAATAAGTGAAATTAATTTCTTAATTTTCATGGACTCTCAAATGAAAAGTATTTTTCATGATCAAGTTCAATTCATGGAAAAGCATTGCTACCAATTTGACACTTTTTAAAAGCTCCTTACAGTAATTGGTTCCTCCATAGAAATACAAACCAAAGCAATTGCTCAGCTTTGGGATTTGAAATCATGGTCCCTGTGAGTTTCAGTTATTTGACATGTATGTAGAAAACAAAAACCTAAGAATGTTTATTCATAAAAAAATTAGTGAGCACTTACAATGCTCATAGAAGAGCATATGAAAGAAAAAACAATACTTCCTACCTTTCAGGAAATTGTTGAATAGACATGTGAAACAGTTCAACAATTAATGCCTAAATCATTCAGGATCCAAAAGAATAACAGACATTAATTTCAAGAAATTCAGAGAGAAGGAGGCAAACATGTGCTGGAGAAGTTGGAGAAAATAGAGAAACATGATGTGAACCTCAAAGGATGACCAGGAATAAAGAGACAAACCATCACAGAGAGAGGGAATATCATGAGTAAAGGTCAAGAATTGAGAATGAGTAATGTGTGATTTCTGGAAATTAAGGACATCAGCCTGCTTGGAAGGGGGGACTTGTGACAAAAAAATCCAGATCTCACATAATTATTCCTTCAATATTAATTATAGCTCATATTATCAAAATACTTTTCAATGTACTTTCCTCATAATATCATAATAATCTTGTGGGATAGATAATGCAGGTATTAATTTCAATTATAAAGAAGAAAATTGATGTTCAAAGAAATTAATATTGGAGTATTGAAGATGTATACATGTATATGCATATATACATAGTATTGGAGCCATAATTCAAACTCACACTTTAATTGCTTTCTTTCGTTTTTTACTTTACTATATTACTTTTAAGACATTCTGAAAATTCTGAAACTTTAAAAAACATCAGTTTAGGATGTTTAACCAGTGAGAATCACGAGATTTAAAGTTTCCATGAAGAAAAAAGAATTCTATTAATAATGTGTAGTGTCTGAAGGCAAAATTAGGAACTTATGAATTTATGTTTTATAAAAAAGAATGAAAAGACTGCCTTGCAAAAAAATCTAGAAGTGTCTAAGATGACAGATACACTATAGAACAGATTATTTTATTGGATAAGATGTCATTCTAACCAAAGAGTCTTTGAGTCTCTAAATAGTTGTTTTCCTTAGGTAGAAACTGGGATCCATTTTTTAAAACATATAATCAAGTGATACATGGAATGAGATTATAAGATATTTACTTAACTATAAAACTACTTGTACAAAAATGAATATTTCCTCAACTCTTTAAAAAGTATGGCTGCATGTATATATATGTGAAAAAGAGAGGGATACTAGAAGCTATTAATACTATGTATCTAAGTTATCTCAAATACAAGAAGGATCAAACATCAGTCTGGTAAAGAAATATTAAATTAATAAACAAACAATTAAAAGTATGTCTTATATGAAAGAAACACTGCTCAGTGTTAGTGATACAAAAGCAACAAAGAAATAACTCCTGCCCTTAAACATCATTCACATTGGCAGTTATAGAACATGGGCTAGCTGGACATGAATATACCAACATACCTGGCCCATGCTCTTTGTATGATTATTTTGTAGACATAAATTAAATAAATGCAAGGACATTTTTGTGAGCATTTTTGTATTTTGCTAGTTTTGTGTAAAGGAGATGGAGAGAATTATTTTGAGAAAAATTATTTCCAGAAAAAATTATTTCTTCCTTAAGGAAGAAAACTAGTTTTTAATATATAGCCTGACTCTCCACTTCCAAACTAAAGTGATAGTCATAATGCACCATCCCCCACTCACAACTGAAGTGAGTAGAGGTGAATATTGTTCTAATACATTACTCCCTAGCAATTTCATTATAGCTAGCTATCTTTGGATCCAAATTTCTTCTAACTTTAATCTTGTCTTAAAGACAAATTTAACTAATGATAGATCCTTTAAATCCAAGGGTCTAATTTGTCAGAAGTGGGTCTTATTTGGTTTACCTGGAAACTCTCTATGGTCCACTCTTCACCTTCCTAAAGACTTACATGAAGTAATGTTGAATGAAATGAGCAGAACCAGAAAAACATTATACATAATAACAACAATATTGGATGATGATCAACTATGATGAACTTGTTCATTCCAGAAGTACAATAATTAAAGACAATTCTAAAAAGAAACTTGTGATGGAAAATATCATCCATATCCAAAAAGAGAACTGCAGAGTTTACTTAAAGACCAAAACTTGCTATCTTCAATTTTTAAAAGTTGTTCCTTGTATTATGTCATTTTTTTCTCTCTAATGTTTTTCTTTCTTGTTTGGATTTAATTCTCCTTTTATGACATGATTAATATGGATCTATGTTTAGTATAATTACACATGTAGGGCCTATATTAAATTGCTTTCTGTCAAGGGGAGGGGGTAGGGAGAAAAATGTAAAACTCAAAACCTTGCAAAATATGATTAGTGAAAACCACCATTGAATACTATTGCAAAACAAATAAGGAAAAATATTTTTTAAAAAAAGAAATGTCTTCCTGCTTGGAGTTCCCAGTTTTAACAGAGTAAGTCAATATTGTTACATTTTCCCCTTAAAATCTATCACTGATAGGATAATTATAGTATCTCAGTCAGTCAGCTCTAAGTATTCCCCCTTTACAGATTAGTAATAAAAATGTTTTCCCCTATTGCATTTGCAGAAATAGAAATGGTAGAGTTAAAAACTTGGTCGTCTCTCATCTCTTTGATGATACCATCAAGATGCCGGCCAAACAATCCTTCAGTTCCACCAATCACTGAAAGCTGAACGCCACAGTGGGGCTGCCTCTGGCATCAAGAAGCTCAAAAAGGAAATTTTACCAGCAGAAAAGATGAGGTCTTCCAAAGATCAGATCAATGAAACCAAAGGAGAAAAAGAAAAAAATACAGATATCCCTTTAAAAAGAAACGAGTTCATTACAATTTTAAGAATGTAAGGGGAAATCTGTTAAAAACAATAATAACAAATACATTGGATTTTTCTTTAGGATGAAAAAGAGAAAATCCATTTTTATTTCAAATCCTTCAAGTTTTTTTAAATAATATCTGAACAAACACTTTCAGCACAAATGGAGGTGAAAAAGAAGCCATAGGCTTTGCTGAATCTATATTGAACAAGCAAAGAGGAGATTGAAATAGAAATGTGCTTGCTTGTTTTGGTGGGTTTGTTATTTGGTTTTTAAAGAATGGTTCTCAGTTGACGTACAATGACTTATGAGTCTGATTAACAGACTCTGGAAGGAAAAGATTGAAACTGAAAAACCCTCATGGAAAGCCTCAGCTTCTCTTCAGTGAAAAACAATACCAGGAATGATTAATTGATAAGGTTTTTTAAGGTAATAGATGTCATATGAAATGGTATTGTGATAAGATGATAGACTCTGGAATCAAAGGAATTCGGTATAAATACTAATTGTAAGTGAATACTTATATTAATGCGGAAAGTCACTTAATGTCCTAGAGTCTTAGTACTTATCTGCAAAATAAAAATGTTGCAGGACTTTACCTTTTAAGTTCCTTTGATCTCTACTCATTGGTCAAGCCATAAGTTCCAATAACATTTCATCATTAAAAGACCTATTCTGGGTGTCTACTGGTACTTTTCTAGAACATTCTCCTTGAATCCCTCTTCTGGTTCTTCACAATCTAAATTGTATATGGATTTATGTGATTACTAATTTTAATATATAGGGAAAGCTAGTTGGTGAATTGGAGTGAAAGGTCTAAAGTCAGGAACACTTCAAATTTGACCTCAGATACGTATTTTCTGTGTGTTCCTGGGCAATTCACTTAATCCTGTTTTGCTCAGTTTTCTCATTTATAAAATAAGCTGGAGAAGGAAATGGTACTCCAATATCTTTGTCAATAAAACCCCACAAAGTCACAAAGAATCAGATATGAATGGAAAATAACTGAACAACACTAATAGTAGACATGCTCTAAGGATAGTAATTATATTGTCTATATTGCTATCTATTTACCATATATGTGTGTATGTGTGTCTGTATATACATATATATGTATGCACATATATATATATATATATTTATAATAACTATTCCAAATTGAACAGTTAGATCTTTTTGGTCTTTGTATATTGTACAGTGTCCTACATAGATCAAGAACTTAATAAATGTAGATTGAATTTTAATAAATTTATGTTATATAGTTATAGATCAGAATTATTCATCTTGAGCCCTTAAATCCATATTCCAAGCCATTATTAATGAGTTTTTAATAAAATCCAATTCCACCTTGTTCAGTCTATTTGGCTCAACTAAAATGAATTATTTAATGGATTAACATTTCTTGAAAGTCAGGTAGTTCAATGGAAAGACCAATATAATTGGAATGAAAGGACCAAAGTTAAGATTCTGGCTTAGTTTCTTACATGGATGTGATTTGGTCAAGTTACCTATATCTCTAACTCAGCTTTCCCCATCTATAAAATGAGAGTTTGAATTATGTGATATCTAAATTCTTATGAAGTTCTGAATTTTTCCTCCTATGAAAGTTGTTTTAGTTTAAAAATAGAGAACACATCAAAAATCTTCTTACTCCCCATTTTTCTTCCTGAAAAATGTAATGAAAGTGAACCATTACTATCCTTCTGTTCTATGATTCCAAAATTGAATTTTAATTATGTAAGTCTTTAAAAACAATTGGGAACATTTTATGTAGATGACCTTGTGAAAAAAATGTAGCTAAAAAGTGCCAAATACTTTTCAGTTCAGTTATACTAAACTTGATAGATTTGTTTGAAGTTTTTTTTTTTCTTTTCCACAAATAGCATGCTAAGATGGAAAGAACACTGAACAAGTGTAAGCCAGTCTCTCTGAGCAGCACTTTGCTATTGTTGTCAGTTATTTGGGTACTGTCCAGCTTGTCATGACCATAGTTTGGATTTTCTTGGCAAAACTATTGAAGGGATTTTGCCATTTCCTTCCTCAGCTCATTTTACAGATTAGGAGCAAATAGGTAATTTTCCTAGGATCTGGAATAGACAGATTGTATAAAGTGACTACTGAGATCTCATTTAAGTTATAACATTGTAAAATTCTATTTTTAGGAGTGAAGCAGATGGTCAAGATGCATGACACCACAATTTATATTATAAATAAAATAAATATAAATTATAAAATCCTGAAAGCTTATCACTTCATAAATTATGAAATTGTTTTAATTCCTGTTTTATAAATAAATAAAGTTTAAAAGATATATACAATGAAGTTTTATCATTCATATTCTAACTTAATTCAATTAGACATTCTCTACAAAAAGGGGATAAAGAGGGAAGCACAGAAAGCCAGATGGAAATAAACAGATGACTAGAGACAGTCAAAAAGCAAAAAAGGAAGGAAGGAAAGAAGGAAGGAAGGAAGCAAGGAAGGAAGGAAGGAGGGAAGAATGGAAGGAGGGAAGAAAGAAAAAGGAAGGAAGGAGGGAAGAAAGAAAAAAAAGAAAGAAAGAGAGAGAGAGAGAGAGAGAGAGAGAAGAAAGAAAGAAAGAAAGAAAGAAAGAAAGAAAGAAAGAAAGAAAGAGAAAGAAAGAGAAAGGAAGGAAGGAAGGAAGGAAGGAAGGAAGGAAGGAAGGAAGGAAGGAAGGAAAAGGAAGGAAGAAAAAAAGGAAGAGAAAGAAGGAAGTCAGGCAGACAGACAGGAAGGAAAGAAGCAAGGAAGGAACAAAGAGAGAAAAATTAAATAGTGTGACTGGTAGAAATAATGAAATGAGAAGTATGACCTTAATTGGTTTTCTTAGGTTCCTAGGTCATCTGAAAGATTTATATTTTGATACTTTGTGTGTTTGCATTGCCTGTGTGATGCAGAAAAAATAAACCATTACATATTATGATCACCATCCAATATAATCACTTTTAGTTTTAAAATCCTTTCAAGAGTATTTTTGTCACCCTTTTCTGTGAACTTATTCTTGAATTGCTTTACTTAAATATCTATCACATGCAACCCCCATTGAAAAGTTTAAACTAGATATGAACAATAAGTAAATTTTCATTTTATTATTTCCATAGGAACTCTCTTAAATTCATCTGTTCAACTGATATACAATGTCCTCTTTTAAAGGGACCATAGACCTGGCTGCCTTTTCAGAAGATATGCTATTGGTACTTTAATGGGTAATTTAGAAGATTTTCCAGGGTAATTTTGATTAGACCCAATTTTCCCTTTACCATAATGTGTTTGGAACCTATCTCAATTGTATGTTATAATTTTACTATATTAGGTTAAATTCCAGTCACTGGAAGTTCGTTAATGTTATAACACAAAGAATTAATTTCTCACTTTAACTTCAGTTTCAGTAAGTCTCTAGGACAGAGTATAGATATTGCTGTAGTCTCTTTAAGAGGCAATGGAATATTATGCAGTTATAGTTTTACTGTCATACTCTGAGGAGTCTAGAAGGAGAAAGAATTTGACTTTTGTTTTAGAGAAACCAGATATGGTGGTGTTTAAAGAAAGGAAGAGAAAAAGACTCAGAGAACTTGCTTCCTGAAAGTACTGGGTTTAACTCTAGTTTTCTGAAAAATATGAGAGGTTTTATGTTCTTGAAAAAACATTAACTGGTATCCTGTGAGAGTTCAATGTTGATGTTTTCAAACTGAAGAAAAAGATGACAGTTTTATTGGTTAAATGTGATTTTCTAACAACTGCCAGGAATTGGAAGGAATTATTACTGTTTTGATTTGTAATCTGAAGAAATAGTATAAATTTTTACCTTAATTTTGTGTGTGTGTGTGTGTGTGTGTGTGTGACTAGATTAGGCTAATTTTAACTCATAAGCACTTAAAAGTATATGCATATGTTTTTGCACGTATATACAAATATATACACATATTTTTCTCTTTCCACTTTTAACATAAATTTATATTTTAAAACACATATAAAGAATATGCATATATGTATGTTTGTATGCAATATATGTAAATAAACACAAAGGCAGAGAGTAAGAAAGAGAAACAAATGGTTAACTTTCTTCACCATTTTTATAGGTTTTCAAATTCCTATTAGTGAACTTTTTTTTTTCCTTCTTTAATGAAACCATTTAGATACCTCTTTCAGGATAAACCTATGTTAGGGTATGATGCATTATTAATGAAATATCAATAAAATTTACTTTCCATTTCCATAATTACCTTTGGGATTTATATGTCATTTACATAATGATCATAATTAAGTAACACTACTGTAATTGGATAGAAAAAATAACCATAATAAATAACATAAGCTCATATGAATCTGACAAAGAAGGAAACCTTTCTCTATATAAAAATATATCATCATTTTGCAATATGCAGATGTGTTTTATTGTCTAATTTTGGTAGGGCTGTATTCCTACCTATAATGTGTTTTGTAATATTTTTGTTTAGCTTAAACACAGAACTGTAGGAATAATTTCTTTTTATTTTGAGAATAATCTGATGTGAAAACAAGAAATTTTTTCAATTTTTTAATTTTACTTTTTGATCTAGTGCCAAATGCATTGAAATCATATGAAGGAATTCGATTGCAAATTTTATAGTTATGCACATATATATATGGCAAGTACCATTTCCATATTCTAGATATTTCTTTTTCACTATATATCCCATTGTTCATTACTCTTTTTTCCTCTTTTCTGAATTGATATTCCTCAATTTAATTTAGCAAAGCATTCATTAAACATTTGGTGTTAAAATTTTCATTTTTTTCAAACTATATCTTTTGCTTTTCTTCATTAGAAGGTTTTTTCCTTAGTTATGAGATTTCCAAAGGAGTTTACTATATTGATATAAAGAAATATGGGTTGATGTTTTGCATGTTTAATACAATATAATGATCAAATATAAATCCAGCATCAACTGGACTAGAGATCAGAAGTCCTCTTTGCTAAGCCAGTAGTATATCAACCAACCAATCAATCAATAAGCTTTCATTAAAGACTTGCACTGTACTTAGTACTCAGATACAAATAAAGAGGGGAACTGATCTCTGTCCACATTTTAATGGGGAAAAGTAATGTGCAAAATCTGAAAGCCTGAAGGGAGAGAGATGGAGGAAGGGACAGAGGGAGAGAGAGAGAAAGAAGAAGAGATAAGAGACATGGAGAGCCACATGGGGAGAGAGAGACAGAGAGATGAAGAAATAGAGACATGGGGAGAGAGAGAGACAGAGACAGAGACAGATCGGGAGAGGGAGAGAGAGAGAGAGAGAGAGAGAGAGAGAGAGAGAGAGAGAGAGAGAGAGGAGAGAGAGGATATAAACAGCTGAAATGAGAAATAACTTAAAGGGAGAGAAATTAAGAAAGATGCAGAATCAAATATTTGAGCAGTCTTGAAAGAAGAGAATGCAAGAGAAAGAATTGAGGGACATGAAAAAACATTTAGACTAATAGGAATGGTGTGATTAATTTTTGTTTGATTTTTCCCTATACTAAGCTTAAGTCTTTCCCTTTGTAGCATTCAAACATTGCTGCTAGCTCAGAGTCATGAACCTAGATGTGAAAGTTATCTCAGAGACAATCTCATCTGATCCCTTTATTATATAGATGAAGGAACTATTTTTTTAAATTACACTTAACAAGAAGAGATTAGTTTCATATCCATATGATTAAGTGACTTGTTCAAGGTCACAACAAAAGAAAATCTTGGTAGCAAATGGTTAATCATAGTCATCTAATGACTGAGTATGGGGGGCATCCAGCATCCCAGCTGGTTAGGTGAAAAGTTGAAGAGAAAAGATAGGTGCAGGTGGGAATTGCAAGAGAACAATCCATTTATTTTTCTGAGGGTCAAAATATTTAAAGGCAAAAGCTACAAAGTATGTAATCAAAGATGAAGTCTTGTATGAATTTCTCCTTCTGGCTGGTCATATAGATCTTGTGCACTCTTTCCCATGTCCCATATCTACAGGAGTTGTTTTGGCTAACTCAGTTCTGGTCTCTGCATCTGCCTCACTATGTGATAATTTCAGGCATATTTTCTTCCCAAGATTCATAGCCATATCCTCATACTTTGGATACTCACTCTGTTTTTAGGGTCCTTCTCTGGCATTGCATTAATCTCCAGGGTTCATGGAGAACTGTTGTAGAGCACTCTTTGAGCATGATTTATACAGAAACAGTCATGTTAAAATGCTACCAGTCCTCAACACCTGAGCCAGCTAACTCTCTTTACACTGTACCAAGCTTTTCTGGCTCCTGGGATAAAGCAAATGAATTCTAATCCTTTTTTTGCCAAGACAATCCTTTATATAGTTGGAGAGACTTATCAAATATCCCCCTGTGTATGTCAATTTTCAACCTAAATATCTATATCATCTTAAATCAATTCTCTGATGTTTCCTTAAGTAGATTCTCCATAAAATCTAGGATCCAAAATTGAACACAGTACCCTAGATTTCTGAAATCCACTTAATTCTAGTACTTTCCCTCTATTTTTGTTCTGTTTCATTTTACTTTATTTTTAAATTTTGACCCCAGCTACACACAAAAGGAATTTTCAACATTTACTTCCAAAATCTTGTGTTTGGAGTATACATCCAAAACCTTTCCTCCCATCCCACTTCTCCCACTGAGAAAGCAAGTTATTTGATGTAGGTTAAAAATGTGTAGGCATGAAACACATTACTACAATAGTCATTTGGTAAAAAAATAATCACCTCCCACAAAGAAAAAGAAACCTCAAGAAAAATAAAGTGAGAGGGAAAAAAGAGGACTTCAGTCTGTATTCAGCTTTTTCTTTATCATAAGTCCATCAGATAAATTGCTTCAATATTTTTCCTACAGTGGCTATTGCTAGTTGTATTTCCCTCCATCCTATTCCCCCACCCCATTTACTCTATTCTCTCTCTTTCACCCTGTACCTCCTCAGAAAAGCTATATCTGACTACCCTCTCTAAGATCTTCCCTCTCTTCTATCACCTACAAATCCCCCTTCCCTCCCCCTGTCCCACTTCTCCCATCCTTTTCTTCCCATTTTCCTCTAGGGCAAGATAGATTTCTATCCTCTATTGAGTGTGTACCTTATTTCTTCACTAAACCATTTCTGATGAGAATGAAGGCTTACTCATAACCCCTCACCTTCTCCCTCTTTCACTCCATTGCAAAAGCTTTACCTTGCCTCTTTTATGTAAAATAACTTATCCCATTCTACCTCTCCTTTTCCTTTCTCCCAGTACATTCTTCTCTACCCCATTAACTCCATCTTTATGATATATTATACCTTCATGTTCAGTTCCCTCCTGTGTCTTTTTATATATATATATATATATATATATATATATATATATATATATATATAATATATATATATATATATACTCCTTCTAACTTCTCTAATGAATGTGAAGGTTCATATGAGTTATTAGTATGATCTTCCCATGTGGAAATACAAGCAGGTCAACACCATTAAATCCCTCATAATTAGTCCTTCCCATCCACCCTCTCTATGCTTTAGCCAAGTCCTGTACTTGAAGATCAAACTTTTTATTCAATTCTGGTCATTTCATCAGGAAAGTCATCTACTTCATTGAATATCCATCTTTATACAGAAAGAGGATGTTTAGTTTTGCTGAGTAGATGATTCTTGATTGTAATCCAAGTTCTTTTGCCTTCTGTAATGTTCCAAGCATTATGAGCCCTCAATGTAGAAAGTGCTAAATGTTGTGTAATCCTGACTGTAACTCCACAATATTTTAATTATTTCTTTCTATTTTTAATATTTTCTCCTTGACTTGGGAGTTCTAAAATTTATAATATCCCTGGTAGTTTTCTTATTGGGATCTTTTTTTTCAGGAGGTGATTGGTGTATTCTTTCAATATTTATTTGACCCTCTGATTTTGGGATATCAGAGAAATTTTCTGTTTTTTTTTTTAGTTAAAAGATTGTATTTATTTTGAGTTTTACAATTTTCCCCTAATCTTACTTCACTCCCCCCCATAGAAGGCAATTTGCCAATCTTTACATTGTTTCCATGGAATACATTGATCCAAATTCAATGGGATGAGAGAGAAATAATATCCTTAAGGAAGAAACATAAAGTATAATAAGTAGCAAGATCAGACAATAAGATATCTGGTTTATTTTCTAAATTAAAGGTAGTAGTCCTTGGTCTTTGATCAAACTCCACAGTTCTTTCTCTGGATACCGATGGTATTCTCCATCACAGACATTCCCAAATTGTTGCTGAATGTTACACTGATGGAATGAGTATGTCCATCAAAGTTGATCATCACCTCCATGTTGATGTTAGGGTGTACAATGTTTTTCTGGTTCTTCTCATCTTAGCATCAGTTCATGCAAATCCCTCCAGGCTTCCCTGAATTCCCATCCTTCCTGGTTTCTGACAGAACAATAGTGTTCCATAACATACATATACCACAGTTTGTCAAGCCATTCTCGAATTGAAGGACATTTACTTGACTTCCAATTCTTTACCACCACAAACAGGGCTATGAATATTTTTGTAAGGGTGATGTTTTTACCCTTTTTCATCTTCAGGGTATAGATCCAGTAGTGATATTATTGGAACAAAGGGTATGCACATTTCTGTTGCCCTTTTGGTGTAGTTCCAAACTGCTCTCCAGAACACTTGGATGAGTTCACAGCTCCACCAACAATGTATTAGTGAACCATATTTCCCACATCCCTTCCAACATTGATCAATGTCCTTTCTGGTTATACTGGCCAGTCTGAGAGATAATGAGATGGTACCTCAGAGATGTTTTAACTGGAATTTCTCTAAGTAATGATTTAGAGTAATTTGTCATTATAACTATAGATAACTTTGATTTCCTCATTTGGAAATTGTCTTTGCATATCCTTTGACCATTTGTCAATTGGAGAATGGCATGCATTTTTTAAAAAAATTGACTCACTTCTCTGTATATTTTAGAAATGAGTCCTGTGTCAGAAATACGAGTTCGAAAAATTGTTTCCTAGTTTACTATATTTCTTTTGATCTTGGTTACAGTGGTTTTGTTTGTGCAAATACTTTTTAATTTAATGTAATCAAAACCATCTAGTTTGCTTTTAGTGATGTTTTCCATCTCTTCTTTGGTCATAAACTGTTTCCCTTTCCATAGATCTGACAGGTAAACTACTCCTTGATCTTCCAGTTTGTATTTTATGTCTAAATCCTGTATCCATTTAGTTCTTATCTTGGTATATAGTGTGAGGTGCTGGTTCAATCTAAGTTTCTTCCATACTAACTTCCAATTTTCCCGGCAGTTTTTATTGAAGAGAGAGTTTTTATTCCAATACCTGGACTCTTTGAATTTATCAAACAGCAGATTACTATAATCACTTCCTGCTATAGCAACTAGTCTAATCCACTGGTCCACCACTCTATTTCTTAGCCAATACCAGACAGTTTTGATGACTGATGCTTTATAATATAATTTTAGATCTGGTACAGCTAAGCCACCTTCTTTTGCACTATTTTTCCACTGAATCCCTGGAAATTCCTGACTTTTTTATTTCTCAATATGAAGTGATTTACAACTTTTTCCAACTCATTAAAGAAAGTTTTTGGAATTTTGACTATTAGGACACTAAACCGGTAGTTTAGTTTTGGTAGAATTGTCATTTTTATTATATTGGTTCAACCTCTCCATGAGCAGTTGATGTTTGCCCAGTTATTTAAATCTTATTTTATTTGTGTGAGAAGTGTTTTGCAATTGTTTTCAAAAACTCTCTGAGTCTGCCTTGGCAAATAGATGCCCAGGTATTTTATATTGTCTGAGGTTACTTTGAATGGGATTTCTTTCTCTTTCTACTTCTTCCTGCTGTATCTTGCTAGTTATATATATATATATATATAAAAAAGTTGAGGATTTATGAGGATTTATTTTATATCCTATGACTTGTCTAAAGTTACTAATTGTTTCCAGTAGCTTTTTAGATGATTTTTTGGTATTTTCTAGGTATACCATCATGTCATTTGCAAAGAATGAGAGTTTTTTCTCTTCCTTCCAAATTCTAATTCCTTCAATTTCTTTTTCTTCTCTTATTGCTGAAACTAACATTCCTAATACAATATTGAATAGTAGTGGTGATAATGGGAATCCTTGTTTCACTCTTGATCTTATTGGAAATGCCTCTAACCTATCCCCTTTGAATATAATGCTTGTTGATGGTTTCAGATAGATACTGTTTATTATTCTAAGGAACAGTCCATTTATTCCTACACTCTCTAGTGTTTTTAGTAGGAATGGGTGGTGAATTTTGTCAAAAGATTTTTCAGCATCTATTGATACAATCATATGATTTCTGATAGGTTTGTTATTGATATAATTAATTATACTAACAGTTTTCCTAATACTGATCAACTCTGCATTCCTGGGATAAATCCTACTTGGTCATAATGTATTATCTTAGTGATAAATTGTTCTAATTGTTTTACTAAGATTTTATTTAAGATTTTAGCATCTACATTCATCAGGGAGATAGGTCTATAATTTTCTTTCTCTGTTTTAAGTCTTCCTAGTTTAGGTATCAGCACCATATTGGTATCATAGAAAGAGTTAGGCAGAGTTCCATCTTTATCTAATTTTCCAGAGTTGATATAAAATTGGAAACAATTGTCCCTAAATGTTTGATAGAATTCACTTGTGAATCCATCAGGCCCAATATCAGGGTAATTTTCCTGGAGAATTTATTGAAAAATGAATTCTAGGGCCTTTTTTTGGTCATGACTTTCAGATAATACAACAACTTTAAAATTATTTCTCCTGGATTTGTTTTCCATGTCAGTTGTTTGTCCAATGAAATATTTAAAATTTTCTACTAATTTTCCATTGTTTTGACTTTGGTTTATTGCTTCTTGATTTCTCACAGTATCTGCTTCCCTTAGCTCCATTCTACCTTTTTTTTTAAGTTGTTTTCTTTTGTTTTGCAAGGCAATGGGGTTGAGTGGTTTGCCCAAGGCCACACAGCTAGGTAATTATTAAGTGTCTGAGGCTGGACTTGAACTCAGGTACTCCTGACTCCAGGGCCAGTGCTCTATCTACTGCACCACCTAGTCGCACCATCCATTCTACATTTTAAAAAATTATTTTCTTCAGAGAGCTTTTTTATTTCTTTTTCCATCTGACCAATTCTGCTTTTTAAGGCATTCTTCTCCTCATTGTCCTTTTGAATTTCATTTTCTATTTGATGCAAATAGTTTAAGATGTTATTTTCTTAGGGGCAACTAGGTGGTGCAGTAGGTAGAGCACTGGCCCTGGAGTCAAGAAGACATGAGTTCAAATCAGGCCTCAGACACTTAATTACCTAGCTATGTGACCTTGGGCAAGTTATTCAACCCCATTGCCTTGCAAAAATAAAAAAGATGTTATTTTCTTTAATATTTTTTTAATAATTCCTTCACCAAGTTGCTGCCTTAGTTTTCATGATTTTCCCACATTACTCTCATTTCTCTTTCCAATTTTTCCTCTGTCTGCCTTACTTTTTTTCAAAATCTATTTTGAGCTCTTCCATAGCCTGAGACCAACTCATATTTTTCTTGGATGCTCAGAATATACAAACTTTGACCTTGTTATCTTCTATGTGTATATTTTGCTCCTCCATAAGACCAAAGTATTTGTCTATACTCAGATTGTTTTTCTTCTGTTGTTTGTTCATTTTCCCAACTATTTGTTAAGATGTGCCATGCTTTTGAGGGGTTTTGCAGCTGTTTTTCAGACACCCCCCCATGATTTCACTTCCTTCAAGGTCTTATGAGAAGCTCTGACTGCTTTACTGACCTGTGGTCTAGTCTGTGGATGACCACAAGCATTCCTGCCTACCCTGGAATGGTGAGGAGAGTCCCTGCTCTGCTATGGCAGTAAAGCTCCTTTTCCTGAGACTGGGGTCCAGACAGAAACCTGGATCTGAGTGGGGGCAAAACAACAGAGTCCTGCCTCAGGGAGAGCAGAAAGACATTTGCAATCTCCTCGGACCCCCTCATTGTCTGTGAGCTAAGCACTCTGGAAGTAACAGCCATGGTTCTCTGCCTGGTAGTTCCCTAGAACTGTTCTTGTGTCCCTCAGACTGGGCCTGAGTTGAGGCCTGTGATGGAATGGGTTCTATGCTCACTCTGGTAGGGCAGTTTTCCTGCTGACCTTCAAAGCTGTCCTTGGCGATCCCTGGGCTGAGAGATCTGGAAACTGCCATTGTTGCCACAGACCAGGCAACCCCAGGGACCCAGATGGACCAAAGTCTGTTCCTGGATGACTAGAGCTATTTTTTTTTGTTAGGGCCCTTTCTCACTCCAATGTAACAGGCCCTTCCCACAGATCTTCCAAGTTTTCTTCAA
Source organism: Macrotis lagotis (assembly GCF_037893015.1). Classification (NCBI taxonomy): domain Eukaryota; kingdom Metazoa; phylum Chordata; class Mammalia; order Peramelemorphia; family Peramelidae; genus Macrotis; species Macrotis lagotis. Next base: position 269,357,573 of record NC_133659.1, on the reverse strand, counting down.
CTGGAAAATTGTTTCACTCAGTCTTTTTGGGGTTCTAATCATACTAGAATTTAGTTGGAGTCATTATTTAAAAGGGGTTAAAAGGCTTGCCCAAGATCACACAGCTAGGTAATTATTAAGTGTCTGAGGCTGGATTTGAACTCAGGTACTCCTGACTCCAGGGCTGGTGCTTTATCCACTGCACCACCTAGTTGCCACATGCCACCTAGCTGCCCCCAAAAGTCACTCACTTCTTTTTTTTTTTTTAGGTTTTTTGCAAGGCAATGGTGTTAAGTGGCTTTCCCAAGGCCACACAGCTAGGTAATTATTAAGTGTCTGAGACCGGATTTGAACCCAGGTACTCCTGACTCCAAGGCCAGTGCTTTATCCACTATGCCACCTAACCACCCCTAGTCACTCACTTCTTGAGCAACAATCATGTCAACTGACAGAAAAACATCTTAAGATACATATTTCATTGTAGAAAATGATGACTCTATATTATGATTCCAAATTGGTGTAATACATTGCAAGATTGTCTTTTAAAAAAGTCTTTATTTATTTATTTATTGGTAGATGCAGCTTGTGTAAATAAGTTATGAAAATGATGCAATGTATTACAGAAACATTCAGAAATTTAGTACCTACTAAATAACTAGTAAGATAGATGGCTAAAATTAGACAGCAGAAGATGATTATGGTTTATGAATGAATATACAATAAATTCTTCTACTATAAATAGATATCCAACAATGCCCTTGAAAATTTAATAAAAATATCAAACTGGAACCAGGACAGGAATTAAAAATCTAACTGTTGCTCACAATTTCCCAAAGAGAATATTGATGCATAAAAAATTAAGACCAGTATTTTAATAGATACCACTTTATATAAAATCCCCAAACTATATCGAATGAAAAGCTGTCAAAATCTAGAAACCTAATAGAAGAAATCAAAATCATGTCATCTCTGTTATCCCCTTTCATTTTTTTGATAGTCTTTTTAATTTTTTTCAAGACAGTGGGATTAAGTGACTTGCCCAAGATCACACAGTTAAGTAATTATTAAGTATCTAAGTACGGATTTGAACTCAGGTCCTCCTGAATCCAGGGATGGTCTTCTATCCACTGTACCACCTAGCTGCCCCCAGCTCCTTTACTATTGCAATTATTATGAAGTTAATTTTTTCATTCATGTGTTCAATAGTTGGTAGAACATCAGTAATAAAAGAACAACATCAGAAAAACGAGTTGTACTCATTGCTTCTATTTGAACCGCATTAAAATATAAGAAAGGATGAAAATATATGTTATATCTCTTCTGGTGTAAATTCACATTGGCACTGATTGGTTAGATCCAAATGCTATGTAGGATGCTAGAGGCAACCCATGGATAGCTGCTCCAAACAGTTTATGTCATAAACTTTTTATATTTCTCAACTAATAATGTATTTGCCAAAGCAATGAGTGTGTAAGGCCAAGTCTTCAATATCCTTTCTTCTTCTGTAGAGTCTTCACAAAATTCTGCTTAATTACCTGATATATTTTAGTTATTATTATTGGGACTGAAAAAAAAAGAATAAAGAATGAAATAATCTTTATTCACAAGGAATTTATATTCTATTAGGGTGGAAAACAACACTGTACAGCAAAAATACTTGGATTTATTTGACCTTTTTCTGGCTTTTGCTCTTAGAATTTCTTTCTTTCCAGATTGCCTATTCTGGATCAGTGTTCCATCTCAAATATTAAACCTTTGGAACATTTCTATTCATTACCTGAATCTTTTGAAATCTGTTCTCCCAAAAACTTGTTCACATTGACAGTACCCAGATTTGTTTTTCTCTATCATAAATTCTAGTTGGAGCTGACATTTGTAACCTCTCTCATTGTCACCCCCAATTCCAAAGTTCATGTATGGTCCATAAGAGCAGTTAACTTTATTGCTTCCTCCACCCACCGAAAGATGAAATTATCATTAAGGCAAGTCCAACAATTATCATTTGCTCTGTTATGGCAGAGAGTTCACACAGATGTCTAGGTAATTTAAAGTCCTCCATCATAATAATAGTATCTCTCTTTGCCCAGTTTGTGATGTCATTCTGAACCTCCTCTAATTCCTTTTGGTCTAAGTGGCTTAGTCTACCATAATATAATATTGCTTCTGTTTCTTACTGTATTGATGCCAACTCAAATGTTCTCCACCATATTTCTGCTTTGGGTTACTAGATTTACCTCCGTGAAGATATTATCCTAAAATGCATTGTTTCTCTACAAAGAATTGTATCTATTCTGTTTCTTTTGAATGAAATGAACTATAGTAGTAAGGTGCATAAGTCCAAACCATGAATCCCAGTTCAGCAATTTTTAGTGATATATATGAGGTGATAGTCATGACCACATATTTCCACTACTCAAAAATATTTCAATGGCTTCAAATTAATATAGGACAAATTATAAACTTTTGTATTTAGTAATTCTATCTCCTCACAATGTGACTGTCTTTATTGACTTATTCTACATTTTTTTCCTTTTACTCATTTACATTTCTATAAACTGGCCTATTTGCTGTTCCCCAAAGTGGGCATTCCATCTCCATTTTCCCTGTCTTTACACAGACTATTGCCTGGCAACTTACTCACCTCCAACTCTTAGAATCCTTGACTTCAAGGTACAGTTGATGTCTCATCACCTATAGGATATTCATGTTCCCTTTACTTATTCTCTTTCTACTCAAAGGACATGAAATTTATCTCTTTATAGGCTGTATCCCCCCCCCCCCCAGTAAAATGTGAGATCCTTAGGGACACTTTCCATTTTGCTTTTATATCTCAAGGAAGTAGCAAATTGAATTGAATTGAAATTTCCAAGGCATCATCTGGTGACTCAATGTCAGGAACACCTGAATTTATATCCAACCTCAGAAACTTACTTGTTATGGGAATGTGAATTAAGAAAATCAACCTTAACAAAGATATTTTCTTCTCAGGATAGCTATGAGGATCAAATAAGATATATTTTTTTAAATTGCTTACACCTAATAGGTGCTATGTAAAAATACTTCTTTCCATGTGGTAAAATGATGATTTCACTTTGCTGCCATTAGTCATACCTTGTATGTTTGTATTTGAATATCTAAATCAATGAATTTTATGTAAAGAAAATTTCTCCTTGGCCTGAAAAGAGAAATAAGGAATGTTGACTACAGTTCAAGGTGATTGAAATACAGTCCTGAGAATTAACTATTCAGTGATGTTTAGTAGTAAAATGAAAGGCACCTTGGTAGAATAAAGTCAGAAAGACCTGGATTCAATCCATTTCAAGTTCACAATGGTAATGACTTTGTACAAATTACTTAACCTCTCAAAACCTAGCTAAAATATACAAAAGTTAGGGGTGGCTAGGTGGCATAGTGGATAAAGCACCAGCCCTGGAGTCAGGAGTACCTGGGTTCAAATCCGGTCGCAGACACTTAGTAATTACCTAGCTGTGTGGCCTTGGGCAAGCCACTTAACCCCATTTGCCCTTGCAAAATAAAATAAAATATACAAAAGTTACAAAACAGTCACTGATCTACTGGTTATGAGTCCAGATCATAAAAAAAAATCTATTTTTTTTTGTTCCATAATCTGTTCGATTGCAGTCAGTATATTGTCAAATGGAAGGAATTGACATTAATTAGTTTCACAGTAGAATTTCTCCTAAATTTCTGGATAGGTTCTAAAACCAACTGAAGTGTGATTCATTCTGAAGGACCTCCATTGCACAAGCATCTCTGATATAAGGATTAGTTATCAATGGAAGAATGGACTATAGGTTTTCACCATCTTTGCTGTCATAGAAGGGGACAAAATGAGACTATAAAAAAAGTAGAAGAAATATAATAAAGAATAGAAGGTTACAGAAGATTTTTTTAAAAGGGAGATAAAAGTTAATGCATCACAAAAGGGGTGCATCAACAAAAAAAAGAGAAAAATAAAGACAAATCAAGGAGAAAAGTGATTGAAAATAAAGAGGTTGTGAAATTATCAACCCAACTAGCAGAAACTAACAGACAAAAAATATGAAACAGCAGATACCATAGTTTACCGATCAGCTGAATTTAATCAACTATAATAATTTGACACCTTTCTAAAACAATATTATCATTGTGTACCCAATTCCCCTATCTGTCCTTCTGTTGTTTGTGATAATAGCTATCATAACACTTCCCATTGTATTTAAAAATAAAAACACTGTAAAAACTGAAAGAAACCAAGCCAAAGAGACTGCCAAAATACACTGATAACAATGAGGACCTTCCTAACTGTCACACTGAAGCTCCCTCTGCTCAGAATTCATTAATAAAGCAAAATAAACCAATAAGCTACAACAGATTCTGCACATGCCATGGAATTCTAATCTGAAACAGTAGACATGTCTAATGGAATTTTTATGAAACAATAATACTTTTTTAAAAGAATTTGTACTTTCTGAGCATTCTTTGATACTTATTCTTTTACAACAACCCTGCTAAGTAGGTCAGTATCATTCTTCCCACGTTAAAAGTGCTCCCAAATTAGTCAACCAGAGGAAGGAAAAAAATGCTGTCAGAGGGAAAGTTATAATTAGAACTATGACTTATTACTGACCTGTAAAGTGGGGTGAGAGTGCAGATTTTTATCATTTCTATGTCATCTTTGTTATCCTATTATAGTTAGCAAACTTCTCCCTTTTATCCCTTATTCACCAACTCAAAAATTAAATAAAATCAAAAAAATCTCAAAAGCATAGATGTTTTTATTTCGAGTGCAATATCAAAAAAAAATCATAGAACACTTGCTTAGATTTAGAAGGAACCTCATGTGATCAAAGTACCTTCTAACAAAGGTACATAAATGTACCTGTGAATGACAACATCTGTGTCTACATACAGGGCAAGAAACCATTGCAGAACTACATTAGATATAGATATAGAGATACAGATAGAGATAGAGATAGAAATAGAGATAGAGATAGAGATAGATAGATATACATATATATATATATATATATATATATACTTATATAGTTCATTTTCATCAACTATCCAATTTTTTCATAACATGCTGAGCAAAAGATGGGCTATGTGTAGGAACTCTTGTTACATTAATTTAATCAACAGAACTAATAATATACTGTCCTGATAGAATTGCTTTCATTCATTGAAATGGCTGAATCGATCAAGAAATCAATGGATTAGTATATATTAAGCAGGCATTTTGCCAAAGGTTGGGGGATATACAGAGAAAAAAACGAAACAGTCCCTGATCTCAAAAATCTTGGCGCCTTTGAGGGAAGTTGAGTAAGAATAATTTCTATTAGGATTCCTGGAAAGTAGTTGGATTAGTTTTTACCTAAAATGTAAGGAAGTTTTCCCTAAGAATAAATTGTTTCAGGGCCAGCTAGGTAGCGCAATGGAAAGAGCACTGGCCCTGGAGTCAGGAGTACCTGAGTTTAAATCTGGCCTCAGACACTTAATAATTACCTAGCTGTGTGGCCTTGGGCACAAGGCAAAAGACCTAAAAAAATAAATCAATAAATAAACAAACAAACCAACAAATAAATGAATGAATGAATGAATGGATGAATGAATGAAGAAATAAATGAATAACTACATAAATAAATATATATAAATAAACAAATACATGAATGAATGAATAAAAAATAAATAAATAAATAAGTGAATGAATAGATAGATAAATAAATAATGTTTTTCAGGAGATTGCAGCTCAAGTCATTGACAAGGCTTCCCAGTTACCCATTATATAAACAATACAGCTCATGAGCCATTGTCCTTCAGACTTTATAGATATTCCAACCATGTAGGGTGATGGAATCAAACAACTTTTAGATCTAATATACGTTAACATACTTTTTTAACCAGACATTTTGCCATGGAAATAAGAATTGCTGCAAGTCCTAAATAAGTTTTCCATACTAATATTTACTAAAATTCTTTGGATATTTAATTTACCTATTAGAATATGAAATATTTTGAAATAGAATCACTAAGACACAGAAAATTATTGAATAATGCAAGGAAATGGAGATCTCATTCTTTATCTGAATAGCATGCAGAATACTTTATGTATTCTGTACACAATGTAAGGAGACATAAAGCAATTCAATTAGTGCTGAGCTTGACATCAGAATGTTCTATATTTAGATCCTGCCTCAGAAACAAACTAGTAGTGAACCACTTTATCAACATTTTTTGTGTCTACTACACACCAGGCAAAGCGCTAGGGATACAAAAAAGCAGTACCTGCTTTCAAAGAGTTTGCACTCTAAAGGGGAGATAAAATGCAATTGGATATTTATAGGACAAACTAAATACAGGATAAATAAGTTATAATTAACAGAAGAAAAGCATGAGAATTAAGATTGGTTGGTGAAGGTTTCCTGAAAAAGATAGGAATTAAGTTGGGACCACCAAAGTCTGGTAAAATCAGTTAACCTCTCAAGATCAGTTTTCTAATCTATAAAATAAGAGAACAGTGTGCTTTACTGATTTTGTTCATTTGATAAGAAAATGTGGTTACTTTTGCAATTCTTCCATAAACATTAAAATACTACATAGTATGTTTTGATATTTCAAAGTTTTTCAAAATGCTTTATAAAGTAGATACTATTTTTAATCCCAATTTTACAGATAGAGAAATTGAGGCAGGTTAAGTAATTTGTCTAAAAGATATATACAGATATGTGTATGCATATGCAAACATACATATATAAACTATTACACATTATTTGATAGGATACTTTAGTATAACTTTAATTCTTTAAACTTTTTTCATATGTATCAAGTCTAAATATGTATCCTTGAAACTTCCATATATTCCTCATCATTCTGCCCTCTACAAGCTCTCTTCTACATCACAACCATTCAGATATTTGAATAGAGCTATAATGTCCCTCTGACCCTTTCCTTTTCAAAACTAAAAGTCCCCAGCTCTTTCAACCAGTTCCCTACTGGCCTAATTTCAAGGGTCTTCATTTTTTCATATGTCCTTCTCAAGTTGCCATTCAGTTTATCAAATTCCTCTTTAAACTGTGTCTCCCAGAATGTGAATAACCAGATTCTAGCCTAGAAGATACTTTTATAATTTATAATACTTGCCCCTGTTTCTTCTGCAATAATTTCTTATTGCTGTAAGCAATATACTTTCATCCAGTGTTTCTAATGTAGCTATAGAGAGTAATGCTGTTAGATTGGTTTTATAGTATTGCATGTTTTGCTTTCTAACATTTTCCTGTAGGGAAAACTAGCACCCATAAAATTTAGAAGAAAAAAAACAACAAATATTTGCTGAACTAGTATTTTTTTCACCAAAGAAGAATTATGAGAATTAATCAACATAAATTGCAGCCTGAGGATGTAATGAGCGTAATCTGGGTTATCATGTAACTGGCAGTTGAGGGAACAGTTATTTTCTGACAAAACCCAACAACTCAAAAATCTCAGAAAAAAAATCATGTCCCAGATAGAAAGTAACTCACAGATATGAACTCACAGATTAAAAAAAAAGTAGATTGCAGAACCAAGAAGATAGGGTACTTGAGGAAACATCTATGTCTAGGATGATATCCCCTAAGATGACAGTAGAAGTTAAAAAAGAAAGAAAGATTGCTTAGTTGACATACTGGTTACTTCTACTGTGTTTTTTAAACATGTGTTTTAAGGGACAGCATTGTGATAAGGATAGGACAAATCATTTTTGAAAAATTCCTATTATTTGAAAAATTCCTAATTATTTTATTGATGCCTTTCATTTTTATGCCATAGTAATTTCCAAAACTATTCCCTGTCCTCCCTTACTCTGAGGATCTGCTTTTGTAAGTAACTCTTTTAAATTTCATATATATGTATATATATATATACATATATATGAGTTATATATGTAGTATATAAAATCAACCAACACATTAACTGTACAATTTTTAATCTCCATTGGAACTCTTACCCTTATACTAGATAACATCAATACACATGCTGATATTCACTTCAATAAGCCAACTTCTCAGTACCAACCAGCATCTCTTGGATTTTAAATACTATTTATGAAAAGGAATGTGGAAGAGTTGCCATGTAAATCTTGAAATAAAGCATACAGATTTTAAGGAAACTATTACACAAAGAAATGCGAGATCCCACTGATATTTTCCCTTATTTTTGGAGTTGATATAAAACAATGTTTTTGTAAGTCCTACAGTAATTAAAATTCTTTTTAGCTCTTTTCTACTCCTAGCCAAATGAATTATACATTATATACCCACAATACATCATTTTTCTGGAAAAGGAAGATCAAATTTAAATTGTTCTTTCTTCTTTCACCATTAAAACAGATTTTTTTTTCCCTATCTCCCTTCAATTCATTTTCTGCAGACAGAGATTCAATTTGCCTGGAGAAATATGTCAGTGGAGTACAAACATAAATTTCACAAATGTTGGGTTTTTGAATATTCACAACATCCAAACTTGACTCTAATGCATTATGAAATTTGTCGTCTCTGATTTCAACTTGCCTTCTGGGTTTTTTTGAATTTAGCAGTGACAAACATATGGGTTACATGGAAACAAGAAATAGGCACACCCTCAGTTCCATTTCCTTGTATCAGTAACAATAAATTTTTGACTACAACTGTGATAATGTCCTCTGCTCAGAACATACACATGCCTGTTGAATGTAATAACAAACAACTGACATTATGATAGATTTTTGTTTTCCTCAAGGAGAAAATTAAGCATTATACATGTATACATTTTTAGTCCAAACTAATGGAAAAATGAAAAATTTTTTCACAATAGGAGTGTTTTCAGAAACCTTTAAAATTAGTATTTTTTCATAAACTATTTTAATATTTTTTCATTGTTTTCATTGTTCAATTGAAATGTGCTGCTAAATTCAGATCATCTTAGAAAAATATAAAAATATAAAAATAGTAAGAACAAAATAGGAAATAGTAAAATCTGTTAAGCTTCAAAGTAGAATATTATTCATACACATAATCATTACAGATAAAGAAAAGACCAAGACAAGAATAATTCACATTTTCAAACTGTAATAATAATGTTACAATAAAAAATTTCCATGGTGTACTCATGGGTTTATGTATAAAATTTTTCCAACATTATAATGAAAGGATGGAACTTTGAACCCTTGAACTGAATTTATAATTATAAGAAATTTGAGTCATCATCTAATCCAACCTGTTTATTAATGCATAATAAAAATCTTTTTATGACATCCCTGATAATCATTAGCTATCTGCATGAGGAATCTCAATGAAAGAGAACTTATCAGTCTCATACAGCCTCCCATTGCATTTTCAGTCATTTCTTTTGAAACAAAAAAACTTACTTCTAATTAAACACAAATTCTATCCTCCTCACAACTTCCATCTATTTATCTAAATTCCTTCTTTGGAATCCATAAGCACAGAATCACAGAATTTTAGATTTTGAAGGAATTTCTTTGATCATCCTGTCTGAACAAAATTTAGAACTCCTCACTACAATGTACCTGGTAAGAGTTTAACCATTCTCTGATTGAAAATCTTCAACAGCAGAGAATATATTACTACCTGAAGCACAACCATTCTACTTCTAGATAGCTCTTTAAAGAAGCCTAAGGAAGAAATTTTGTCTCTTTGCTCATAAAACATTTCAAATAGGCCACTCAGAGTCTTCTCTTTACTATGCTAAACAACTCTACATCCTTCATATGCAGCTTCCTTTGTCAGTCTCTTGGTCATCTTCTGGGTGCCCTCAATGTTATCAATATTTCCTAAATTGTGACAAGCATAATGAAATTCTATTCTTCAGATGGAATTTAAGCAGAGCAGAGAATGACTGAATCATTATTTATAAGTTCCGTTTCTTATAAATATAATTCAAATCATTTGTTTGGAGCATGTTAAACTGTCTTTCTGATATTCTGTTTAATTATTTAATTTCTTTTCCAATGGAAAAAATAATTATCACTATATATACATAAAGTCAAAATACTAAGGAGTCTATCTGCCAACATACACTCAAGAATTATATTAATGTGTTTGATGCTCTCTTTTACAAATGACAAATAGTATTTGACAAATTTCAGTACATCAATTACAGTCAAGACTTCTCTTCTTCAGGTAAAATTCTCCATCATCCAAAAGCAACCCTGACACTTCAAAAAGTTACCTTTTTAAATTTTTTCTGCATTCAAACATGTCAATATTGCATACAAATTTTAAATAAGCCTATTTATTTTTCCAACTACATGAAAAGATAGTTTTCAACATTTTTGTAAGCTTTTGAGATCCATCTTTTTTTCCTGCTTTTCTCCATTCCCTTCCCATCCCTTCCTTAGACAGAGATCAATTTACTAAGGATTATACATGCATAATTATATTAAACATATGTCCATATCAAGCATGCTGTGAAAGAAGAATGAGAATGGAAAGGCAAAAACCACAAGAGAAAAAAAAGACAAACCAAATTTTAAAAATTAAAAAATAGTAAGCTTTAGTCTATATTCCAACTCTTGGGAGAGGATCCTACTTTCCATTACAAATCCATCGATTATTGTGCCACTAAGAATAGTAAGTTTATCACAGTTGATCATAACACAATATGTTCTTTCGGTTTGGCTCGCATCACTCAGCATCAGTTCATGCTTTGACTATATCCCAAAACTTTCAATATGTTGTCTCATTATTGTCATTGACTTGGATGAAATTAAAGTTAATTTTTAGATTTGTTGTTTGTTCAAACCATTCTTTAAGATTAGGCTTAATTCAAATTAATTTTTAGTCTAGCATTTAATATTTCTTGCTGCAATAGATTGTGAAATTTTTATGGCCTAACACATGGTCATGGAGAAAAAAACATATTTTTTTCTGTCCCCATTGAATTTTCTCCAAAGATCTATAATATCTAACTTTTCTAAATTTGTATTCACCTCCTTAAATTCTCATTTATTTTGTGGTTAGATTTATCTAATTCTGAGAAAGGAAGGTTAGGGTTTCTACAACTTTATCCTCATCTATATCTTCCTATAACTCATTTAGCTTCTCCTCTAATGTTCTGCATGGTTTATCACTTGGCTCATATACATATAAATACATACATATAGATAGATAGATAGATAGATAGATAGATAGATAGATAGATAGATAGATATCATTTTATTGTCTATGACATTTTTTAGAAAGTTGCAGTTTCCTTCCTTATTCCTTTTAATGAGATCTATGTTTGCTTTTGCATTGTCTGAAATAAGGATTGCTAGTGCTTTTTTTTTTACTTTAGCTGAAACATAATATATTGTGCTTCAGACTTTTACCCCCATGTACATTTCTCTGCTTCAAATGTGTTTCTTGTAATGACATAAAAATGTACCATTTGGTATAACATTCTAATTCTTCAAGAAGAAGTTAAATAAATCATGGTGAAATAAACATCTTATGTTATTAAGGACCAAGGAAAGTCAGACTAAAAATTAATAAATTAAATAACCTACTTTTAAAGAATAAGTGAATCAAATAAAAATAATAGAAATAATTAAAATTTCATCCAGGATAATGACAATAATGAGACAACACACTGAAACTTGTAGGATACAGACAAAGCAGTTATTAGGGGAAATTTTATGTCTCTAAGTGATATCTTTTTTCTTCTAATTCTGATTCTAAACATGATTAATATGGAAATATTTTAACATAGTTATACATGTATAAGCATATTAGATTAGTCATTGTTAAGGGGAGGGATAAGGGGAATAAATGTGAAACCAAAACTTTATAAAATGAATGTGGAAAACCATTTTTACATACTGCTGTAAAAATAGATTTAAAAAAAAATAAATGAAAATGACTAGAAAGATGCTTCAAAGAGTCATGAGAAATATATACATGTATTGAATATAAATTCATCATTAATAGTGCCAGGTAAGAATGATGACTCAGAAGAATCAGTCTATAGATCAATTAACATCATGTCATTATGAACAAAAGACAAATTAGCTATAGTATTGTCAGTTATAAATGTGATGGAATAAACATAGATCATATATTCTGAAGGATTCTTTTCAAATCTAATCAATGGCCTCAAAGTATCTTTCATATATTAATTTTCTGATATTAAAGAGAAGTAAAATATTTATGTACCCTCTCAGTCAAGCCTACTTTATAAAAACAAAATAAAGGGGAAACCCAATCTGTTCTCCATGCCCTCATATTATGAGGGGATTGGAGGTAGTCACATTCTTTTTTTTTTTAAGGTTTTTGCAAGGCAAATGGAGTTAAGTGGCTTGCCCAAGGCCACACAGCTAGGTAATTATTAAGTGTCTGAGACTGGATTTGAACTCAGGTACTCCTGACTCCAGGGCCAGTGCTTTATCCACTACGCCACCTATCCACCCTGGTAATCACATTCTTACTGAAAGAATGGGCTCCCATAAATCATAGATATGCTTACCAACAAATTACAAAATGAAGCCACAAAAACTATAGAGCTCAATAGCCACTTAAAATAAGAATCATGTCCCAATACCTATAATATGGACCTAGAATGCCCTTTACATTTGATTATTCAGCATATTTGTAAAATTCACACAGAGAACATAAAAACACAATTCAATTATATACTAAATTCCACCCAAAATTAATTTGCTTGCAGGAGAAAATGTTAAATATTGAATTAATTATTTTGTTTTCCTCCTTATAATTTAGAAGGTATTTATTAGAAAGTGTCAAATTGACCCATGTCTCTTAAATATATATACATATGCATATACAAACACATATACACACACACACACTTATATCATGAGAGAGAGAATAAAACTGGTTCCAGAGGACAAATATAGAAACAATTTCTTCCTCTTAGTAGAAAAGTGCTAGACTACAAAAAAGGATGTTCTGGAGCTGGTTGCTAAATAATCTCTGTGAGTATTTATAAATTAATACTGTTTTGTTAGCTTCTCAGAAATTTAAAAAATAGGGAAAATAATAACAATGCAGATGAAACTTAAATTTTCATATTTAAAATTCAGTTAATAGCAACTTGATAAGGTTGATGTAAAGAAAACATTTTGCATTTCACAAATCATATAAGCATTATTGAAATATTCTTTTCTCAAAGAAATTGTTCTATTACTATAAGCTCCCTAGGTCCTATAATTATTGTAGATTGTTGTAAGGAACATGCATGGAAACCTTGACTTTCATGCTTACTTACATACATACATACATACATACATACATCCCATGTATGCTATATACATGGCTAGATCAGTTGAGTTTTCAAATATTTGTTGTTACTATTATGAGGGAGGACTCTTATACACAATTTAAGGAAATGACTATAGTATTAAAAAAGAAGGAAAAACTCCAAAATGAAATAAGTAATATGTTAATTAACTTTAACATATGTTACCCTAGCCAACACCTTATTTCTTCACTTAATGTTATTCCAGATTTCTATATCAAATCCTTAATGATACCTAATTATTTTTATTAAATATTTTTCCTTTAAAATTATACTCCTAACTAGTGAATGCATAAAAAATTACCAAAAGTTGGTTTTGCTTCTTTTTTTTAGGGTCTATTTTGATACATTAAAGAAACCATTGACTTATAGGTATTTAAGGGACTTAACATTTACATTTCACCCACTAATCCCTGCTCATATCCTTGGGAAAGTCACTCACCTTAAAAAGGTTCCAGTTGTTTTGTTTTGTTTCCTTTTGTTTAGCAAATGAAGAAGTTGAACTAGATGATTGATTTGGTCCCTTCATTTTATGTTCTTAATGAATTGTCTCTCATGAAACTTAATATCAGAAAATATAGGTATTCAAAATAATTGTGCCAAATCTAGAGTTAAACTCAAAGTTGATGTTCAATCAATGTTTGTTACCAAATGATATCATTTCCACCAATTTCTCTCCCTAAATAGTTGATGTTATATTTTTTTCAGGTTCTTTCCCAAGTTCTCTCCTTTTAATTTCTTGTCAATGCTCAAATTTCTATCTCTCTGGTATGTCTATTTGCTATGGACTTGACTCCAAGACTAAGGATCTTACCTAGAAAAATTGGGATGATTCAATCATCCTAATAGAGAAGGTTTCTCCCTCAAGATTTCTTTAATCTTCACAATTTGGTGTCATCAGGAATATCCATGCCTTCCATAAGGAAATATCTTTCAGCATAGGACAAAAAAATTCTTTGTTCATTCTTCAACATCCTTAAATTCATTGTACCATTCTAAGTTACAGCTGCTACACATAAATTCTTACTAGTGCTATAGCTGTCTGTATACACATCTCCTATCCCTATTAAAGAGCAAACTCCCTGACAGATGACATGTTCCAAGAAAGTTCCACTTTCCATTAATTAAAGTCAAAATCCTATAATGTACCCAGTGACTCCTAAAAGAATGTTCTCTTTTGCAATATAAATACTTATGGAGACTTAGTTCTAAGTGACACAAGGATATCTATCCACTACTAACACTTCATTGAAGTATTCAAATTGTTGATCTGGTTCCTTGGAAATTCTCATGGATACTCAGAACTCAAAAATTATTTTAAAAACATTTCTTAAGGATATAGGAAGTGCCCAGTATCATTCTCCCAAAATACAAACAAAAAAGAGTTGGCCCCTAGGAGCTCACATTCTAAGGGAAGAAGATAACATATAAAAGAAAGCTGAAAAGAAGAAGTTGGTTGGTGCCTAGGGAGAGTTCTCTTTTCTTTGTGACAGGCAGGGCCAGCACTAGAATCCATTGGGTACTGATTTGCTCAAGTTCTGGGGAGTATAACAGAGCAGAGCACCATAGACTTACCAAGAGACAGGTTAAGATATAACAGGTTGTTCCATTCTGTCACCAGATGTGATATGCTGGTCATGGTCCAGCATTGATGATGTACAGTGCCTCACAGATATAGAAGGAAGTGAAACCTATTTAAGGTAAAGAAAAATCTATAGCAACCAAGAGAACAATGTACACATCAACAACAACATTGTAAGATGAACAACCATGGGGGCGGCTAGGTAGCACAGTGGATAAAGCACTGTCCCTGGAAACAGGAGTACCTGGGTTCAAATCCAGTCTCAGACACTTAATCATTACCTAGCTGTGTGGCCCTGGGCAAGCCACTTAACCCCATTTGCCTTGCAAAAACCTAAAAAAAAAAAAAGATGAACAACCTTGATGGAAGAAGCTCCTCTCAGAAGTTTAGATAGCTAGGACAAACTGTATTAGACTGGCTAGGGACTATGTTATCCCCATTCAGAGAAAGAAAAACAAAACAAGACACAAAAATACTGGTCAGAATCTGATGAACCCATTATAAAAATTATATCTTACATATCTCTTTCCCTTAATTCTAATTCCTCATACTGAAAATAACTAATCTGCAAACATGTTTATCAAAATATATATGTACAATGCTAACCTGACTATTCACCACTGAGGGGAGGGAGGTGGGAAGGGAGGATGGAAGGAAATTTTGTAACTTAAAAATATACATGTGCATATGGATGAAAATAAATGACAAAAATAATTACAAAGCCATCTGTAGCAGATAGACCATCTCCAATAGTCCTTTTTTTTCCTTTCAATCATCCCATGGACTAGAATAATTCTGGAAAAGGTAAGTGAAAAAGTCTACCACAGACTATAATTGTGCAACTCACACTACCAATCACTTGGTTGGAAGGACAATGACAAGCTAGAGAGTATTTTGTAGAAAATAAATAGGATGTAAAAATCCTTAAGATCATAATTTGTGAGAATTAGTTAAGAGAAGATTATGGGGGGGTTATATAATTTGATGAAGTGATTCAACCTAAAGAGATGTAAGGAGGACAAAATGACTCTCTTCAAGTATTTGAAGACTTAGTCAAATGAAAGAGGAATTGGTATTAAGTTTGACCCCAAAGAACATAACTACAAAGTTTAAAATTTAGAATTTAACTACAGGAAAGATTTCTTACAATTGGAATAATCCAAAAGGGAAAATAGGTTATCAAAGGAGATAGTGCCTTCCCCTCATTAGTATTCCAGCATGTTCTAGAAGACTATTACCATTGCTACAGAAGTGATTCTTATTCATATATGAGTGGATCAAGAAGATTTGGGGGTCTTGCCCAAATCTAAGATTTTATGATTATAAGAAATGATGTCCCTATATGCCAATTGTATCTCTGAATATCTAATATCCAGAGTTACTTCATTAATATTATTACTAGGTACTTTTAAGATTAATGACCTTGCTATATATAGTACCACAGCTTTGATCAAAAAAAGATTGAAGCATGTTATATTTATCATAGAATGTACAATACAAGATCCTAGCAAGAAAAAAGAGATTGAAAGTAGCTTTCAACATACATCATGGACAATCTGTAGAGAAGTTCTCTCTCTTAAGGGAAAATGGGGAAGTAAAGACAAGTGATGCTGGAGAGGGCGAAAGCTATTCGAGGTGTTAAGCCACAGTTCAATCCAGATACTGACAGCTTGATAACAGCATAGATCCCACAGATGGATAGCAAGCCAGCAGGGAGGGTCCAACCCCCCAAAACATCTGAACCCTGGGAATACCAGGGCAAAATACATGAATGGGTTGGGGACAAACCATTGCCTATGCAGAACCTAGACATAAAGGTGGAAATAAATCTCTGCAAAGACAAGGCCTAGACTGCATAGGTAACATTTTGTCCAATAATAAGCCAGGGAACAGACTCAAATTCTAGCATAAAAAGCTTGGATCTATACACTCCATACCCCAGAAATATAGCTGGAAACAATAAAGATGAGCAAAAAGCTAAAAGAGCTCCCACTATTAGAATACTACTTTACAGATAAAGATGATAACAATGAGATTTCAGAAGTAGAAATCTGTGAAAAATTACTCATGGGAAGTCTCAAAAGTTTCTATGGATTGGACTCAAATCAAAAGCTCATCGAACTTAAAAAAGAATTTAAGTATTCAAGAAGAGAAGAAAAATGGAAAAAATATAAATGAAAAGCATGCAGGAAAATTATGAAAAATTGACCAAAGATATCAACTGCTTTAAAAGTAAAAATAAGAAACTGGAAAAGGAAATACAAAAGCTAATTAAAGAAAATAAAATCCTAAAAAGTAGAATTGAACAAATAGAAACCAATGATGCTACACAAGATTCCAAGATTATGCTAAATGAAATAAAAATACTGAAAAAAAGCTAAAGAAAGTGTAGAGTACTTTTAGGAAAAACAACCTGGAAAATAGATCCTGGAAACATAATTTATGAATAATTAGACTACAAGAAAACCCAGATCAAAAAAAGAACCCGGAAAACATCACGCAGAAATTAACATGGAAAATTGTCCAAATCTGATACAATAAGAAGACAATATAGCCATTGGACGAATACACAGACCCCAGGATAAAAACTCCTGGCACTGTTTTAGTCAAATCACAGAACTCTCAAATGAAGGAGAAAATTTTGCAAACAGCAAAAAAAGGAGGCAATTTAAATACAAAGGAAACACAATCAGACTCACCCAGGATTTACCAGTCTCAAAATTGAAGGACCAGAGGACTTGTAATACCATATATTGGAGGGCAAAAGACTTGGGATTACAACCAAGAATTTACTAACCTGCAAAATTCATATATACTGTCAAAAGAAAAAATAAAAGTTCAATGAAATAAAGGACTTCCAAAATTTCCTGACAAAAAACCAGAACTGAACAGAGAATTCAATCATCAAATATACAACTCAAGAGATACATGAAAAGTTAAATGAAAAAGAGGACGAAACAAAACAAATGAAACAAAACAATTGTTATTAAAGACCATGAAATTTTATATAATCCTAAAAGGGAAGATATAATACCTATAACTCTTGAGAATTGTATTTCTCTTAGGATAATTAAAGAGTCAATTATAATTGAAGAAATTGGACTTAGAGGATATGGTTATGGTTGGATTTTGTCTCTCCATTGAAGAGGTGCAAGATGACATCATTATTTTTGAAACAAAAGTCCCTGATGAAAAGCAAAGGTGTTTACTCTGAACTTAACTATCTCAGCTTCCTTTCACCTACTCTAATTCTGCTGTGCTCATAAAGCTTAGCACTCTCTCTGATGAGGGCACTATACTGAACAGTCCTGAGTCAGTGTCTTCCACAATGTAAAATCAATTTTAAAGTTTCTAAGAGAGACATTAAGAGCTTATCAGTACTTAGCACCCTTTCAGATTCTTATAGTTAATTAAATCTTTGTCTAACTTAATCCATACTTTACTTAACTAGGGGGTTAAAAACGGGGGGGGGGGGGGGGGGGGGGGGAGTGAAAGTCTTATAGTTGATTAAATCAGGGTTGGACTTAATCCATGCTTCACAAATGGTACTGGTGGGTGGGGGCAGTGTGGGAAAAAGTATACTTGATGGAAAGGATACAAATAGCTCATAAAACAGGCTTTGGATGATACTTTGGCTCATGAGAAATGGGTCTCCTTGGAGAGTACTTGAAAAGGGGGTAAGATAAAAAAAATGATTATAATTTGATGTAATTCAGGACTCTATATATCTAATAAGATATAAGAGAGGAGGGTACTTAGTGACTTTGAGGCAATGCTGCTTATCAATCTGTGATGGTACTTTGAGAACACTTTGAGCTTATCAAGCAATCAATTAATCAAGCTGTGATTCATGGTTACTAGATTAATAGTACCTGAGCGATGAAGAACACCAGGTGAAGAGGCACAAAAATTTAGAATTTTAGAGGGAAAGAAGGGAGGATGTGAACACTATGTAAATTCTATTCAATCTACTCTATGCAGAGAGGGAATAGGATACATTCCCACTTGGGTTTGAAAATCTATCCTACTCTACAGGAAAGGTGGGGGGGGCAGGGGAAGGGAAAGATAAGGGGAAAAGAGTGAAAGATAAAGGTAAAAAGGTAAAAAAGGTAAAAAATAGGAAAGGCAAAGGTATAAGTAAAAATAAAGTTAAATTTTAAATGAAAAGTTAAAAAGGAGAAGAGTCAATTTTGGTGGAGAGGAATAAGAGGAAAGGAAAGAAGAAAATGAAAATGGGGAAAGATAGCATGCAGGGAAATACAGAATTATTCATCTTAACTGTAAATGTGAATGGGAAGAACTCTCCCATAAAATGGAAGCAGATAGCAGAATGGAATTAAAAAACAGAATCTTACAATATATTGTTTACAAGAAACATATTTGAAACAGAGAGATACACACTGGGTAAAGGTAAGAGTATGGAGCAAAATAAACTATGACTCAGCTGAAGTAAAAAAATCAGGGATAGCAATCCTGACAGCAGTTAAAGCAAAAGGAAAAACAGATCTCATTAAAAGAGATAATGAAGGAAATTACATCTTAAAAGGCACCATAGGTAATGAATCTATATCATTATTAAACATGTATATACCTAGTGGTATAAGATTCAAATTCTTAGAGGAAAAGTTGAGTAAATTGCAAGGAGAAATAGACAGCAAAACCTCCTTGGGAAGGTCCTTGGGGGACCTCAACCTCCCTCTCTCAGAACTAAATAAATCTAGACATAAAATACAAAAGAAGGAAGTTAAGAAAGTGAATGAAATCTTAGAAAACTTAGATATGATAGAATAGAGAAAAAAATGGGAATAGAAGAGAATATGCTTTTTTCTCAGCAGTAAATGGCACCTATACAAAACTGACCATGTACTAGTGCATAAAATTTCATAATCAAATGAAGAACAGCAGAAAGAATTAATGCATACTTCTCAGACCATGATGCAATAAAAATTACATATAATAGGGGCAGTTAGCTGGTACAGTGGATAGAGCACCGGCCCTGGTGTCAAGAGTACCTGAGATCAAATCCGACCTCAGACACTTAATAATTACCCAGCTGTGTGGGGTTGGGCAAGCCATTTAACCCCATTTGCCTTGCAAAAACCTAAAAAAAAAAATTACATGTAATAAAGGGTCAGGGAAAGAGAAACCAAAAACTAATTGGAAACTAAATAATGTAATTTTAAGTAATGGGTGGTTCAAATGACAAAAGAGTCAAAATTATATACAAAAAATGATAGACATCATACCAAAATTTATAGGATGCAAACAAGGCAATTTTGAGGGGAAATTTTATATCTTTAAATACTTATATGAACAAAATAGGGAAAGAGGAGATAAAAGAATTGTGTCAGCTAATAAAAAAGCTAGGACAAGAACAAATCAAAGATTACCATTTCAATACCAAATTAGACATTATGAAAATCAAGGGAGAGATTAATAAATTAAAAGCAAGATAACCATTGATCTAATAAATAAAACTAAGAGTTGGTTTTATGAAAAAGTGAATTAAATAGATAAATCTTTGGTTAATCTGATTTTTTTTAAAAAAAAGAAGATAATGAAATTACCAAAAAATGAAAAGGGTGAACTAACCACCAATGAGGAGGAAACTAAAGAGACATTTTGGAGATAATTTGCCAATAAATTTGATAACCTGAATAAAATGGATGAACATTTACAAAAAACAAAAATTGCACAGAATAACAGAAGAGAAAATAATATCCTTAAATAATTTCATTTCAGAAAAAGAAATTGAAGAACTCTTCAATAAACTGTCTAAGAATAAGTCTCCATGGCCAAATGAATTCCATACACCAAACATTTAAAGAACAACTAATTCCTATTCTACATAAACTATTTTTAAAAATAGAAGGAATTCTGCCAAATTCCTTTTATGATACTAACATGGTGCTGATACCTAACCCAGGAGGAACCAAAACAGACAAAGAAAATTTAGACTAATCTCCCTAATGAACATTGATGCAAAAATCTTAAATAAAATTTTAGCAATGAGATTACAGCAAGTTAATACTAGGATAATGCAACATGATCAGGTACAATTTATACCAGGTAGGCAGGGATGGCTCAATAGTTGGAAAACATTCAACATAATTGAACATATCAATAACAAAATCAACAGAAATCATTTGATTGTCTCAATATATGCTGAAGAAGCCATTGATTAAAATACTAACATCCATTTCTATTAAAAATACTAGAAATTTATGAATAAATCTAGTTTTTCTTAAAATAATAAGTACTTACCTAAAACTATCAATAAATATATGTAATAGGGATAAACTCAGAGTGTTTCCAATAAGATCAGGGGTGAAACAAGGATTCTAATTATCACCATTACTATTTAATATAGTTTTAGAAATGTTTGCTCTAACAATAAGAGAAGAAAAAGAAATTGAAGGAATCAGAATTGACAATGAGGAAGAAAGCTTTGACTTTTTACAGATGATATGATGGTATACTTAGAGAACCTGGGAAAATCATCTAAAAAAAACCCATGAAACAATTAACAAATTCAACAAAGTAGCAGGATATTAAAAAACACATAAATCATCAGCATTTCTATATATGAATAATAAGGCCTATAAGCAAGAGATAGAAAGAGAAATTCTATTCAAAGTAGCTGTAGTCAAAATTAAATAATTGAGAATCTACCTTTCAAAACAAACTCAGATACTGTATGGACACAATTAGCACTTCTCACCAAAATAAAGTCAGATCTAAGTAATTGGAAAGTTGTCAATTGCTCATGGTTTGGTTAAACTAATACAATAAAAATGACAATTCTACTTAAATTATTTATTCAGTGTCATATCAATCATACTACCAAATAATTTTTTATAAGATTAGAAAAAAATAGTAACAAAATTCATCTGGAGCATCAAAAGATCAAAAATAGTAAGGGAAATGATGGGAAAAAATGTAAAGGAAAGTAGTCTAGATCTACCAGATATAAAACTATACTATAAAGCAGCAGTCATCAAAACTGTTTAGTACTGGTTAAGAAATAGAGTAATGAACAGGACAGATTCAAAAGAAAAAGTAGTAAATGATTACAGTAATCTATTGTTTCACAAACTCAAAGACATTAGCTTCTGGGATAAGACCTCACTATTTGACAAATATTGTTAGGGAAAACTGGAAAATAGTATGGCAAAAACCAGGCATAGACTCCCATCTCAAGCCTCAAACCAAAATAAAATCTCTGTCTGATCTATGGAAAGGGGACAATTTTATGACCAAATAAGAAATAGAATGCATTATAAACTGCAAAAATAAATGATTTTGACTATAGTAAATTAAAAAGTTTCTGTACTAATAAAATCAAAACCAAGAAGGAAAGCAGAAATCTGGGAAACAATCTTCAAAGTAAGAGTTCTGATAAAGTTGTCCTTTCTAAAATAAAAAGAATTGCATCAAATTTATAAGGTTGAAAGTCCTTCCCCAATTGATAAATGGTCAAAGGATATGAAAAGACAGTTTTCAAATGAAGAAATTAAAGATTTTATATATATATATATATATATATATATTTATATATACATATGAAATAAAGCTCCAAATCATTATTGATTAGAGAAATGCAAATTAAACCAATTCTGAGGTATCACCTTATACCTATCAGATTGACTAAGATGAGAAAAAGGGAAAATGATCAATGTTGGAGAAGTTGTGGGAGGATTGAGACATTGATGCATTGCTGGTGGAGTTGTGAAGAGATCCAGCCATTCTAAAGAGCAAGATGGAACTATGCTCAAAGAGCAATCAAGTTGTTCATACCCTTTGACCCAGTAATTCCAATTCTAGTCCTATAACAGAAGAAATTATAAAAAATAGGAAATGACCCACGTGTTCCAAAATATTCATAGCAGCTCTTTTTGTAATGTAAGAATTGTAATGTAAAGAATTAGAAATTGAGGAGATGTCCATCCTTTGGGGAATTAAGTTATAGTATATGAATATTATGGAAAACTATTGTTCTATGTGAAACCATAAATGGTTGGAATCTAGAGTAGCATGGAATAAATTACAGGATCTTATGCTGAGCAAAAGGAAGAGAACCAAGAGAACAATGTACACATTAACAACAATATTGTGAGATGATCAACCCTGATGGATGCAGCTGCTCTCAGCAGTTCAGATAGGATAATCCTATTAGATTGGCTATCAATGTTATTCTCATCCAGAGGAAGAAAAAACAAAACAAAACAAAACAAAATCCTTCAGAATCTGATGAAATCTACATTCACTTTTCAAAAATATATATCTTATGTATTTCTTTCCCTTAATCCTAATTCTCATACTAAAAATGAATAATCTGTAAACATCTTAACACAAATTAATTTCATCTTACAGTATCAACTGACTGTTTGCTGCTGAGGGGAGGGGGAAGGGAAGGGAGGGATGAAGGAAATTTTGTAACTTAAAAAATATACATAGGCATATGGATGAATGTTGAAAAACTTTCACAACATGTATTTGGAAAAATAAAACATCAATAAAAAGAAAGTATGCGTAATACAAGGGCAACTGTTGATCATCATTCTGACTTTTGACCTTACATGTGTAGACTGCTACAAGATAATTTTGGTTAGATTCTTTTTTTTTTCCTCACTAGAATCAGAGTTGTTAAAATATTAGAATAAGTCAGGCTCATAAGCATGAGTGAATTTTAAAAAATTGTAATGTTTTCTTTAAACAATTTGGAGAATCTTCTTTGTCCTCCTTAGTTTACAGTCCCAATTTCATAGGGTGGGGTAGCTGGACAGTATATTTATTGGGATAGTCTGTTCTTTATTTCTGTAATGGATTGCCTTTTCATGGACAAAAAAAGTTTCAAAAAAATTTTTGAAATTGTTACCTGTTGGTCCCCTCCGTCAATCTTTTCAGATTGCTCCTAAGAAAAATCTACTCTAGACTAATGTCTAATGAGATAGGATTTGTGAGTTTTCCCCATGTATTATTGCAAATGAACCATTATATGTATCCTTTGAGATAATGATTCAAAAACAATCTCTTCACACTACGGGAAAAAAAATCTAATACCCTTCTTTTCAAAGACCAACATTAGTCATCTGGTTTTATTTTGGAGATGCAATATTCTATACTATGCTGTAATATAATACAGTATAATACAATACAATACAACAAACATTTATTATGCACCTATAATATGCCAGCTTTTGTGCTAGCATTAGGGCTATAAATAAGAAAATGAAAGCCAATTTCTTTCCTCAGGGAGCTCAAAATCCAATAGGGGATACAACACAGAAAAGGAAGCTGCAAAAAATGTAGGGGAGGTGGTGATAAGGGTGGAGTTAAAACTAATCCTTACAGCTAGTGAGAAACGAAGAGCTGGCTGGGTTTCTGAACCTTCCTTAAAGGGGGTACTTTGGGAGAAATTTCTTGTATCACTCTCAGTTCTCTAATCAAAGGAGGAGGAGGACAACAATGAGGACAGATAAAAAAGAAAATAGGAGGAGGAGGTGGGAGAAGAAGAGGAAGAAGAAAGAATGAATTAGTAATAGTGGTGGTAGTGGTGATGGTGCTGATAATGTCTTTGTATTTCATAAACATGTTCACTTCCCACCAATTACACTGCACTGCTTGATTTCTACTCCATTATGCCGTTACCCAAGAAAAGTTTATTTCCAGAAAACTCATTATCCTAGAGACTGCACAATCTGGGGAATTCTCACTTCATTAGAACCCTTAGTTGTCTCTGATCTTTTGATCTGAGGACTGAGAGTGGTACAAGAAATTTCTCCCAAATCATTTCTGAACCATTTCTGGGAGAACATGGCAAAATGTAACCTAATATAGGAGTAACAAATGCAAAACAAAGAGCCCAAAGACAACAAGTGGGAAAAAGAGAAAAATGCAAGTAAAAAAATCTACTCCCAGTTTTTAGACACCAAATTTTAAGGGTCTATACATGGAGAAATATGGTATTTTCATTGAAAGGGTGAGAGAGAAAGAGGAATGGCTTAGATCAACATAGATACAGGGAAGAAATTCAGAGCAAAGAAAAGTGAAAGAAATTGCAGGAAGGCCAGGAGAGGAAATGAGAAGGGAAGAAAAGCTTAGAAATCTGATCACATGGAGCTGGGGCCATATGTTACAGTGCCAAACACCAGAGCATGTGGCTCTACCGCCAAGAAACCAAAAAAAAAAAAAAAAAAAAAGAAAAGAGAGTTCCACCCCACTAGATCTTTGTTTACAAGTTTCCATGATAGGTAGGATGGTACTTGGTGAGTGATTTAGTACCTGGCTCCAGGTATTCTCCAACAGGTATGCCACAGGACAGTCCCCAAGGAGTAAGACAGTAGTCACTACGCATGGATGGCAGTTTTTCCTGTCCCAATGGGAATGACCTTAAAGTCCAGCATGGCAAAGGGTTACATCATTTCCTTGTGACCTATTTCATTCATTGTGCTCCTCAAATTTATTCAGGTATACCATACTATAATACCAACAAAAATAATAACCATACTCTCTGCCCTGACAGCCTCTCTCTGGTCCTTGAGGACTTCCAGACCATCCATGTCTCCATTCCTCTCTAGGTTGCACAATGGACTTTCTCTATCATGTTACAGAAACACTTCATCCTTGAAGCTCACTCCAACTCTAGAATTCACTCATAGTGGTACTTGCTGATTCTGTTGCCTCCCCTGATTGGATGACTCCTGGGATTTTCATTTAAGGAAGATGTGAAGTTCTTACTGCCTCTCCTTCCTTCTCTTGCTGAACTGTGCATAGTATTTCCCATGCCCCCAGCTCAGGGTACCCCTTTTCATCTAGATTTTATGTTTTGCTTTCCACAATTAGAATCTCCTTGAGGACAGATACTGTTTTCCTACGTGAATATTCACATTTCTAGTACTTGATACAATATCTGGTAATAGAAGTATTGCCTAATATCTATAACTGATAAAAGATGGTTTGAATTTAAATGATGTTCTTGCAAAGCATTCTACATATATTATATGAATTTTATAATAGCCCAGTGAAGTAGCTGGAGAAGTATTCCCATTTTTCAGATGGGGAAACTAATTAAAGCTCACTGATTTGCTTATATGAATAATAGAATTGATTCATTGATTAACACAGATCCATTTGTGTGATATCCATTATGCATCCTTTGTTTCCTTATTATAATAAACACACTGAAAGCTCAAAATAGAAAGTTTTGTATATTAATAATTAAACAAAGCAATAGCAATAGTTAACAAAAAGGTAGCATGACCTAAAAGACAAAGAACGGATCTTGAGGACAGAAATATCTGAGTTCATCTCCTATCTCTGATATCCTGTCAGTTGAGTACTAGGCAACTCATCTGGCTACTCAGAATTTTGGGAAACTATTGAAAATTACAAGTGGCAGGGAAGGTACTGATCTGCATTAGCAAAGGAAGTTTCTTATATTAATGAAATCACTGAACAAAAACCTGTCCCTTAATTAATATTGAATTATTATTCCTTCATGAAAAGGTTCACTGTTTTGAAGGTGTTTTTTTATTTCCTCAGGTGAAAATTTTTATTGAATGTAAAAATAAATAAATACTTCAATGGTACCTTCATAAATAAATATAAATTTTATATAATTACAATTTGTATCATTATTTTTACTAACTAGAACTCAAGGTTAAGTAAAGTTTCTTCCCAGTTAATTCCTTTGGGTGATTAAAAATATATTTATGAGATTTAGAAATATGAGTGACATGGTTTAATTTTTTTGTTGTCATTGATGTTTTTGTTTTAATTTTGAATAAAGAATTTCTTTTCTTTTTTTTTGTAAGGCTTTTGCAAGGCAATGGGGTTAAGTGGCTTGCCCAAGGCATTTAAGGAAGATGTGAAGTTAACACTGCCACTCATTCCTTCTCATGATGAACTGCTAGGTAATTATGAAATGTCTGATGTCAGATTTGAACTCAGTTACTTCTGACTCCAGGGCCGGTGCTCTATCCACTATGCCACCTAGCCTCTCCAAGAATTCATTTTCTAATAATGGCAACATTTACAAACATATGTCAATTTTTTTGAAAATAATTAGCTTGGGCTAGATTTATAAGATATTTGGTTAAAACTCTTGTACAATTAATCATCTTTTCAAATCACTGGTAAGTCTGTAGTTTTATTAAACTGACCAAATTAGCCCATTTCATTTGAATCATTGCTTTATTTGGCTTCAACTTGTTTTGGGATCAGGGTGTTGGGATCCACAGTAAATTGGTCCTAGGAAAGCTAATAGAAAGACAAAAACAAGCAAACATACCAACATGTGCACTATATTACAATGGCAACAGATAACTGTTTGGTCCCAGAGACACAAAGAAACTTATCCTAATTATCATGTACCATGACAAAGATTTCAGTAGTGATACCAATGATAGAGGGAATCTGAGGAGAAAAATTTTATACCTTAAAAATAGACTTGTTTGAGAACAGGTACTCATGCCAGATGTAAAAGAAGCATTCCTAATTAAAACCATATATAAAGGGAAAATTCTTTGGGTCACTTATGGATCACAGGCACAGGTAAAGACTTTTCTAAGCAGATCCAGAAACTGAGTGAGGGTTTTGAGTTGGTTATAAGAGGGATGGGTATGACTCTGTACTGCAGAGGATCAGAAGTCCTATCCAATCAGGAATGTCCATCTTTTAGTTGACACAAGATCATAAAGGATCAAATCAGTGAAAAAGCACAAACTTTTTCTTATTTTTTGAGCACTGGAACTACTAAGTGACTTTTTATGGATTATTTTTTTAGAAGTCAGTAGAATTTCCATGCACAGATGGAACTGAGAAGAAATGAAGTAAAATGATTCCTTTTTATAATATAGGGGAAATAATACTTTTTTGACAGTTACAATTATAATAGTCATCTATAGAAAGACCTAGGCTTCTATGAATGTTTTAATATGAATAATAAAATAATTTTAAAATAAAAAACAAAAAAAGATCAACATTGATTAAGCTCCTAATATATGCTAAGTATTTTTTGGTGTTGGTGATACAAAAACTACATAACCCTCCCACACACATGCTCAAAATTTCAAATAAGAGAGTGGTGAACAAGTCAAGAAATTCTAAGGAATTCTATAAAGTGAGTAGAGAGACAGAGCAACTTATTTTTAGACTTCTTCCACTAACGAGAGTAACTTTGATCACTGAGCAGAGCAGGATGAGAAAGGGCTAAAGGTACATGTATTATATTAGTGCAATTAGCAAGATTCCTGGAAAAGACCTGGTTTCATTGGTATAGGATTGAATAGGATATGAAACTAAGATCAGTTAGAAATAGTAGAAGAGATGATTTTTACCCTCACAACAGCATCAATCAGGATAATTTAACCTACTGAATGGAATTAAAAAAGTTGTGGATTAACTTCCTAAGAAAGTGGGACTAGTCTTAAAATTGTCAAATTAAATATTAATTAGTGGTCTGAAATAGAAGAAATACATGATATAACCTCCTATTGAGAGATACAGAGGCATATATACAGAGAACTGGCAATCTATGACTGAAAGAAACTTCAGAGATCATCTAGTTTAACCCCCATTTTTAATGCTGTTTATAACATTAGTGACAAAAAAAAATTAAACCATGTCACTCATATTTCTAAATCTCATAAAAATATTTTTTAATCACCCAAAGGAATTTACTGGGAAGAAACCTTATTAGTGACAGCATGCTTTCTGGAGATCAAATCTGATCCATGACAAATGTAGGAAGGGAGAAGACAGCCATGGAATATGGGAAACTATTCAGATTCTTAGCATCACAGAACAAGCCAACAAACATTAAAAATTCTTTTTTGTCCAAAGGTATACCCTGTTCCAGCTGTATCTCTCTTGAAAATATTATTTAGTAAATAGAACCTTAGAGAAGCGTATGAGCAGGAAAAAATATTAAGTATATATCAGGACTGATTTCAAGGTTCAAAGGCTAGAATTGTGATTTTCATTTATAAGAACAACCCTATGGATTAATTTTTTTGGAAGTCAGTGGGATCTCCATGAACAGATGGGACTGAGAGGAAATGAAAATGAAGAAAAAAGTCCTTTTTTAAATTTAGGAAGAATTGTTATGTGCCTACATTTCATTTCAATAAAAAAAAATCTCAAACAAGGACAGCATTCCATACAGGAGAAAAAATTGTGTGTCACACTGCGTAGTAATATCGTCTTTCAAAAGCCATCACAATGCATAGCATGGGTCTGGTAGTTTTCTTGCTTGTGAAAGCTCAGATTTCAGAAAAACATTTTAAAAATAATTATCTCTTTTTAGTGTCAGCAATGTTTTTTTTTTTCTTTTGCTACTGCATACTAAGACATTTGTACAGAGACAGAAAGAAATCTAGAAAGAAGGAGAAAAACATGATCTCAGCAAGTGTGGTGTGGTAGATAGACACATAGTAAGTTTAAAACCCTGAACAAATCGTTTAACCTCTCAATAGCAAGAGAAATATCTCAAAGACTAAAAGTTCTACATCCTAGTGCCCTCACTGGCACTGGAAATACCCTATACTGATGAAACCCACTTTCCTTCTGTTACTGCTGTAGCTACAGCTGTGGATACCAAATCAATATTACCATTACTTCTAGTGATGTTATGCCCAATGTATCAATTGACTTATATAAGACCAAGCATTTTATTGAATTCTTCACAAAATTTCTCAATCCTCTCATCAGCTGGAGCAGCTATCACTGCATAGTTTATAATTATTTTATACAATCTTTTTGTGTTAATATTTCATAATATTATAATATAGAACAGATTATATTTTATAATATATTATGATATATTATATTTTCCCATTGATGATGGATGTTTGTTCTGAGGCATGGAAGACATCAATCTTCAGTGAAAGTTGTTAAGTCACCCAAATGGGAAGATCCCTAGAAACCATAAGTTTCTATTTATTTCACATTTATTGCTGGAGAAGAATTATGAAGAAATAATAATACAAAGAATAGGTACCACACTTTTATTTTCATCAGTAGTATAGGAAACTACAAGTAAGGAGTTTCTTCTAACCATGTAGTTCAATGCTTTTTCTGCAACTTGTAATCTTAGGGGATTTAGTAAAATACTGAAAGAATAAGTGACTTTCTAAAAATCAGTCAGTAGATGTCTATGGATAGACTTGAATTCAGTTCTTCCTTGTTCCAACTATTTTTCTATCCATTGTGACAAACTAAAGCACTGAAAAAAATTTGAGCTCATCATGTGGCAAGCAATGACTCATAGTACTCTGCACTCAATAAATGTGTCTCATGTCATGAAATCTAGAAGAAGGCCTACTCATACCATGTTCTATGGATGACTTGTGAAAGAGTTTTGATTTTATGTAGAGAATTAACATACAGATTGTGAATTCTTTGTGAAGTTGAAAATTGCATTCTTGGGATAAATAGCCATCTTAAGAAAGTGGGACTAGTCTTAAAATTGTCAAATTAAATATTAATTACTGGTCTGAAATAGAAGAAATGCATGATATAACGTCCTACTGAGAGATACAGAGGTATATGGGTGTCATAGAACTGGCAAGCCATGACTAAAAGAGACTTCAGAGATCATCTAGTCTAACCCTCATTTTCAATGCTGTTTATAAGAAGAAATCTAAAAATTTCAAATAGTTTTAGAAAGAAATTTGATAGAGACAAGTGAGCTGGAAAGGTGTTGTGACTACTCCCTATCCAACTATGGAAGGTTTATATTATATATAGCATATAAAAAAAGGCAAATACAATTTCCCAATTGATCTCATTTAGATAGCAGGTAACCTCCAAGAAAAGGACAGTTTGAGATCTACATCAGCAGATAAATCCAATCTAATTTGTGGACCCAAAACATGAAAACTGATGACATCCAGGACCAGGGGGAACCTAAAATTTTGATATTCTTGAGGTTACTGAAGTCAGGGAGACATTCTGGGTACAAGACATGTAAAGATAGTGCAAAGAAAATTAATAATAATAGCAATCCACAACTGATGAGGGAACAAGCCTAGGAAAGGAAAGTGATATGGAACAAAGTCCAGTGTCCATATGACATGGTGAATTGAAGGGTAGTTGTATTCTTGAATCAAAATAGGCAACCTCCCAGTACTATACTCCTAATTACTCTTAATTCTTAAGGAAGAAATTGACCCTCCTAGTGGAGGGTCTGCAAATGTTGAAGTCATGGGCAAAAACAATGAAGGACTTTGAGATACAAATAGCACATTGTTGTTGCTGTTGTTTTATTTTGTTTTTTCTCAGAAGGATTTATAGTAATTCAAGAGTTAGAAAAGAGTTCAGTGCAGTTGGCTAAATCATGAAGCACACAGGACAGGCATAACAGAAAGAAGAAATGCAAGAGAATCATCATCTAATTCAATAAAAAAATTAAATTCATCTCTAAATAGCTATGGGCATAGCTATTTAGATAATATGCAATAAACAAAGGGAGCAGTATGTTTTAATTTAGGGAGAAAAATTATTATGTCCTCCCAGACTTGAAACTTGGTTGGATGTGATTTAAGTTAGAATAAAATAAGTATTCAAAACAAATGTATTGGACAGTTATCAAAGCAGAGGAACACTATATGCCAAGATTATGTTCAGAAACCTTGTTTTTTTGTTAATTATACTTCTTTAGTATTGATTCATAACCTGTAGTAGATACTCAATAAATGCTTATGGAGTGAAGAACGAGTTTTGTTAAATGAAAAGAATAAAATTGGACCCTGGAGAATATTAATCATCACTGAAATCTGTCTAAAGTCACTTTCATGTTCAAGTTTGAAATTAAGATTGAGAGGCCAAGGAAATGATATGATGTATGATTTTTGAATTTTTCCAGGACAATAACTGATTGGGTTTTTTTCCTCTGAATTTTTAGCACCTTCCACACTGTACACTGAAAGAATTGGTGAAAAGGAATGCTCAACTTAATAGGGCCTTTTTTCCAAGTTGCTCTTCAATAATGGAAAGACTTTTTTAGTGATCCATCTACTCTCTCACACATAATCACTCTTGACAAGCAGTATACTTTCCCAAGAAATAATTCAGGTTTAGGGATATATATACAAGGAATTGAGTAACACGATTGATTTGGGTAAGGACTATAATTTCAGCCTTAGTCACTTTAACTTTTAGCTTTCACATACTAAAAATTTTTATCTATTAACAGGATAAGCTATTCTAAATCTATTCATATGCAACATGGCAGAATCTTATGGAACTTGCATTTTTTTTACATAAATATCCATTTTTTTATATAAGTAAAAACAGAGCCTCAGAAAGGTTAGATGGTTAAGATTTTTTAAATCCCAATTACATCATTAAATATTCATGAATTAGCTTTCTTTTATACAGGCTTGTCCTTCAACTTGATAAATATGCCTTCAACTATTAGTCTTAAGTAATATTCTTCCCAAACAATGGTGAACCAAATATTCCAAATTTGGGATAATGTCATTGTTCTCTAATGTATGTGTAGTTCTTCTAAAGTTACTTCATCTAACACCACTGACAGCTATACATGAATGCTTATTAATTATATTTTCATATCTCTATAAAAGAAAAATAGCCAATTGGCTGCTTCCCTATAAAGCATTCCACTTTCAACATTCTTTTTCACAAAAAATTATCCACATTGTTTTAAAATTATTTGTTGTTTATCAGCCTATTCGTTCTAACATTTTTCTATAGAGATCTCTTTTTACCACATTTGCAAGTCAACATATTAGGTATTATTACATTACACAAGAAGAATATTCACAAGAATAATTTTTTATGACAATGTATCAGATGGACCCAGTAAAGGCAGCAACCTAGCTTAACTCTCCCCAACATTTCCCTCCAAACAACTTTAAAATAAACACCCCAAATCAAATTTTGGATTGCTAAAGCTAACAAAAGGTCAAATTGAGACATTTTTTAGAAGAAATAGAAATTACCTATAATTATATTTTAAATGCTCTAAATCACTATCAGTTAGAGAAGTTAAAATTAAAAATCTATAATGTACCACCTCAC
Source organism: Macrotis lagotis (assembly GCF_037893015.1). NCBI lineage: Eukaryota > Metazoa > Chordata > Mammalia > Peramelemorphia > Peramelidae > Macrotis > Macrotis lagotis. Next base: position 269,324,695 of record NC_133659.1, on the reverse strand, counting down.
ATTTATGAAAAATGAAAAAATACTGAAGGGGTTAAGGGAAATATAATTGTGCTAATGAAGACTTGGTAGACTAGCTAGTGAACTGGTCTAATCATTCCAGAGAATAATTTGGAACAAGGGTCAAAGTGCCAAAAAACTGTGAATACACTTTGACCTAGCAATACTACTATTCTGTATTCCAATGAAAACAAAGATAAAGGAAAAGGATCTTTGCCTAGTGGAAAAGAATTGGAAATCAAGGAGATTTTCATCAACCAAGAAATGACTGAACAAGTTGTAGCATATTATTGTGATAGAGTAATATTGAGCTATAAGAAATGAAGAGGAAAGTGGTTTCAGAAAAAAAGATAAGACCTATATGAACTGATGCAAAGTGAATATTTTGCACAGTGACAGCAAAATTGTACAGTAAAACTGTAAAAACACTTGATTCCTCTGATCAATACAATGATCCAAGGCACTCTCTGAGTGCAAATTGAATTATAACCTTCTCAGTTATTTTTCTTACTTTTTGTTATAACAAATATTGAATAGGCTTACACATAATTTCACATGTTTAACTGATATATTGCTTCCCTATTCTGTTCATGGAAGAGGAAAGGGATGGAAGGAAATAAAATAAAAAAATTTAAAATAATGTTTAAAATGATAAAATAAAAACTGTGTGGAATTAATTATGTGTGGGACTTCAACATTTCCAAAAAGTCACACAGAAAAAAAAAATGAAACTCCCACACATTTCCTATCAAAACAAAGAAAAAAAAAACAAAACTATGCTATCATTGATGGGCAAAGTTAGTTTCATTTAAGAATAAAAATGAATAAAAGAAAAAAGTCTTGACCTTCCTACTAGTTACTAAATATATCACAAGCAGCACAAATAAAAATTTTAAATTTGCCCTTGAAATCAGTCTTACCTTTGTTTGAAACGTTTCTGAAGCTCACTAAATTGGATCTTTGGTAAAGTCATATTGTTGCTAGAAAAAGTGAACAGTTAAAGGTTTCAGGGCTTCAAACATGAAAGAATTCACTTAAAAGATGAACTCTGACCCAGAAGAATTCAGGGACCAAAAAACTTATTTAGATCAGGGCTGTTCAAACTTACTTTTAAAAGTTTTTTTTTTTAATTGAAGCAAAGGACAAATACATTTTGATTTGCCATTTTAGTGAGAGCTCTGGGGTAGCTTGGCTTCATTTATTATAGCATGAGACTGGTTGGTCACATTTTGGACAACCCTGATCTAGGTATTGCTATAGTTAGCAGAAGCTAAGGGAGAGAGAGATTAGCCGCAGCAGCAACAGCAGCCAAAGCAACCACCATGAAAGGATAAGCAGCAAAGAAAAGTAGAGGAGCATAAAAAGTTATCTGGGGGAATCACACTTCCCAAGAATAAGCTGACCTCCCAAAGAAAGATGGGCCATTAGGGAGAAGTAGTAAATAAGGGTTTAAGGGCAGGAGATCACAGGGGATCTGGAGGATCATGCTTCTCAAGAGCTAGCTAGTCTCCAAAAATGACAAGCAACTCAACTGAGTAGAGGGGAAGCATCTAAACGGGCAGGAAGAAGAGGTAATTAGACCTAAATTGATGGGAGTAGTAACTCAGAGAGCAAAGATGATGTAATTAGGATATATTTTGCTCAAAGAGCAAAAAGGAGGTAAGTAAAGACCTGTAGAAGAGAGGCAGTAGTACAAAGAAAGACTTAATCCTTTCAGGCTAGAGTAGCAACCAATTGTTTTGTTGCCTGGAGGGCAGGGGTTTAACAAATCCTTGCCTGGGAGTGGCAAAGTACTTTACTTTTTTCAATGACTTCATCTCAATAGTTTGGAAAACCAGATGGGGATCAGTGTTAATATGAGGTCTGCACAGAGGTTATTTGATATGTTCAGTTAAAAGGGAACAGATTTAGTGACAGAACATATTTCTTTTTTTAAATTTTATTTATTTATTCTTATTTTGTACAAATAATTTTTTATACATTACTAAAATATTCTTGTTTAAGAGTAAACGTAATATTCCCCTCCCCCCCAAGAAAATATAGACCCGCATAAGCGATGAAGTAAATAGGAGAGAAAAAAATTAAAATTAAAATTAAAAAAATAATAATAATAATAATTGTAGGTATGGCCAGGTGGTGCAGTGGACAGAGCACCAGCCCTGGAGCCAGGAGCACCCAAGCCCAAATCCGGCCCTAGACATCCAACAGTCACCCAGCTGTGTGACCCCATGCAAGCCACCCCAACCCCATTGCCCTATAAACCCTCCCCCAAAAAAGGACACAAAATAAAATAAAATAGTAATAATAATAGTAGGGGCAGCTGGGTGGTGCACAGAGCACTGGCCCTTGAGCCAAGAGCACCCAGGTCCAAATCCAGCCTCAGACACCCAGCAATAACCCAGCTGTGTGGCCCCAGGCAGGCCACCCAGTCCCATTTGCCCTGCAACACTCCCCATACAATAATAATAATAATAATAATAATAAATGTGCTTCAGTCTATGTTCTAATACCACCAGCTCTGTCACAGGTGCATCACATTCTTTAGGATAAGTCCATCACAAAAGTTACTTCCATATTTTTCCACTGTTTCCATTGCTGCAACTCCTTCCATACATACTTCTCTACTACCATGAGCTATATTTTCTCTCACCTTTCACTCTGTCTCTGCTGTAGGGCAGTTGAGTGGCACAGCAGACAGATCCCCAACCCTGGGGCCAAGAGGCCCTGAACCCACATACCACCCCTTACCCAGCATCCACCTGGCCCTATGGTCCCGGACAGGCCATCCAATCCCAGCCCCTTGAAAGAAGTAAAAAAGAAAATGTGTTATATCTGACCACTTTCCCACCATAGTCCATCCTTTTCTCCATCACTCACATATCACCCCCCTTCCCCTTCTTAGAAGGGGACCCCTTCTCTCCTTCTTACTACAGATGTCTAAACCCCATTGAGTATATATGCTGTTGCCTCTCCTAGCCACCTCTGATGAGGGCAAAGATTCCCTCATTACCCCTCTCCTTCCCCCCTTCCATATTATTGCAATAGCTCATTGTAATAAAGAAAAAATCTTATTATATGAAATATCTCCTCTACTTTTTTCCTTCTATTACATTTCCCTTTTATTTATTGACTCTATTTTTATACCACAATATATCTTCAAATTCAGTTTTCTCTTGTGCTTCATCTATAAAAGCTCCTTCTACCTGCTCTATTAACTGAGAAGGTTCATATGAGTATTATCAGTGTCATTTTTCTATACAGGAATATATAGAGTTCATCATCATTAAGTCCCTCATATTTTACCCTTCTCCACTCTCTGTGCTTCGCCTGAGTCCTGTATTTGAAAATCAAAACTTCTGTTCAGTTCTGGCCAACAGGAACATTTGAAATTGCTCTGGTTCATTCATTGAAAGTCCATCTTTTTCCCCGGAAGAGGACTACCCAACTACCCAGTTTTTCTGGGTAGTTGATTCTTGGTTGCATTCTAAGCTCTTTTGCCTTCCAGAATATAATATTCCAAGCCCTATAAGCTTTTAATGTAGTTGCTGCTAAGTCCTGTGTGATCCTGAGTGCAGTTCCACAATATTTGAATTGTGTCCTTCTGGCTGCTTGTAATATTTTCTCTTTGACTAGGAACTTGGCTATAATATTCCTGAAGGTTGTTTTTTTGGGATCTCTTTCTTGGGGAGATCGGTGGACTTTCTCCATTTCTATTTTGCCCTCTGTTTCTAGGATATCAGGGCAATTTTCTTGTAATAATTCTTTGAAAATGATGTCAAGGCTCTTTTCCTGGTCATGACTTTCAGATATTCCAATAATTTTTAAATTATCTTTCCTAAATCTGTTTTCCATATCAGTTGTTTTTTCAATGAGATGTTTCACATTTTCTTCTAATTTTTCATTCTTTTGGTTTTGAAGCATTGAGTCCTGATTTCCAGTAAAATCATTAACCTCCCTCAGTTCCATTATTTCTCTGAAGGATTTGTTTTGCTCGGAGAGCTTTCTTATCTCCTTTTCCATCTGGCCAATTATGCTTTTTATTTTATTTTTAGGTTTTTTGCAAGGCAAATGGAGTTAAGTGGCTTGCCCAAGGCCACACAGCTAGATAATTATTAAGTGTTTGAGACCAGATTTGAACCCAGATATTCCTGACTCCAGGGCCAGTGCTTTATCCACTATGCCACCTAGCCGCCCCACAATTATGCTTTTTAAAGCATTCTTCTCCTCAATAACTTTTTGAACTGTTTTATCCATTTGACTTATGATGGTTTTTAACATGTTATTTTCTTCAGCATTTTTTTGGATCTCCTTGACTAAGCTGCTGACTTCATTTTCATGTTTTTTCCTGCATCTCTCTCATTTCTTTTCCCAATTATTCTTTTATCTCCCTCACTTGATTTTTAAAGTCTTTTTTAAGCTCTATCGGAGCCTGAGCCCACTTTCTGTTTTTCTTGGAGTCTTTAGATGCAGTAGTTTGTACCTTCTCATCTTCAGATTAAATGTTTTAATCCTTCTTGGGATCACAGGCAAAGTATTTCTCAATGGTGTTCCTCTTTTTTCTCTGCTTACTCATCTTCCCAGCCTGAGCCTGGTTTTGGGGTGCTTCCTGAGCTTTTGGGACACCCCCACAAGGATCTCAGTGTGTGAGGCTCTCTCCTACCTCCTGGTCTGTGAATGACCATAAGTGCCCCGCTCTGCCATGGGGCTGAGGTGGGGGGGCCCTGCTGTTCTATTGGGGGACCTAGATCTGAATGTGGTCAGAATCCCAGAGTCCTGTTCCAGGGGCAGAGGACAGAGCTCAGCAGTCTCTCTCTTCACTCCCCTCCCTAGGCTCAATGGGCTCATGCCCTGGGGTCTCCTGCTTACCAGCTCTGCCTGCTTCTGGTTCCTGGATCTGGGCTGCCAGGGCCATGCTGCTCGCTGTGTGCCCTGAGGGCTGGGCTTTATGTGTTCCCTCTGGTAGAGGTTCCCCCCACTATTCCCCTAAGTTGTGCTTGTTGTTCCCTGGAGTGTAAATCAGGAAACTGCCCCTGCTGCTGTGAGCCGCAGCTCCCAGCACCCTGGGGCTGCCTCTGGGAGGCTGAAGTTCCTTCACTTTGCTGGGCCACCCCTCTGGTGGGCCACCCCTCCAATACCATGGAGTCGAGCCTTTCTGCTCTTTTCCAGGTTAGCATGGATTGGAGAATTGCCTCAATGGATCCCTGTGGATTCTGTCTCTCAAAAATGTAGTTAGAGCCCTTAGTTTATAAGTTTTGCTCCAGAGCATTTGAGAGAGGGTCCTCTCCTGTCACTATCTTGGCTCTGCCCCAATAGAACAAATTTCTCAGTCCAATCTTTCCTCTAATAACTTGTTATCCTTCTAAACCTTAGTTCTCAAGTGCAAGATAGGACTACACTGAATTATCTCTACTAGTTGTAATCTCTTCAACTTAAGAAAATAATCATATTTTCAGCTTTGAGGTTCTGCTGGATCACTAATTTCAAAAAAATCTCTCTAGAAAACATAGATCACATCTAAATTCTAGCAAAAAAAGATTATATTTCTTTTTTTTATTGTAAAGTTAGTTGAGTATCACTAACATCAGCCTAAAAAGCTCTTATGATAAGTAACATGATAAGTAGATTGAGATTCTACTATAATAACAGCAAGAATAAAGATAAATAGAGAAGGGGTGGCTAGGTGGTGTAGTGGATAAAGCACCGGCCCTGGAGTCAGGAGTACCTGGGTTCAAATCTGGCCTCAGACACTTAATAATTACCTAGCTGTGTGGCCTTGGGCAAGCCACTTAACCCTATTTGCCTTGCAAAAAAAAAAAAAACCTAAAAAGAAAAGATAAATAGAGAGATGGAAGGGTAATATCAGAAGCCTATAAGTTTTATTTCTTTACAGCAACACTGGATGTCACCTTGATATTATGAATTTTTCCACTTAAATGTTGGAAATGATATTGAAATTTGCTCAAGTCAAGGACTTCTATCCTAAAGAAGCTCAAATTCAATGTCTCTCCAGAATTCATGAACCAGTGCTAACAGTGTCTAAGTATCTGATATATTTACAGAATTTGTTAGAAGAAACACAGGGTGTCATCTAATCAACCCCATATCTGAATGGAAACTTTCTAATACAGTTTTGCTAGCTGATTTCTTTTGAAGTACCCTAAATGAGAACAAAAGCACTCTGTCTTGATTTTGGACAGCTTTATTTTTTGTTAGGAAGACTTTTCATAGTACGGTGGAAAGATCTGACAACCCAAACCTGCTTCTGAAACATGCTAATTGTGTGACCTTAAACAACTCTCTTGATTTTTCTGAGACTCAGATTCCCCATCTGTAAAATGAGGATATTCATAAATGTGATACTTATGATATGATAATAGTCACTTTGCAAAACCTTGATTATATCCTCCTCTTCCTCCTCATCATCATCAAGTTGAAAACTGACTGCAACTTTTTACTATTACTCCTAGCTTTTCACTTAGAGGTCACTCCCTATTACACATGATAGACACCCAGACACATACAAAACAGTGACTAAGTTCCTAAATTGTGTTTTTCTCCAAGCCATTCATCTTCAGTTCTTTCACAACCTAATTACATAGCATGTTGTTGAGGAAGTTTGAAATGGTAGAAAGACTGATGGATTTGAAGACAAAAGGTTCTGGGTTTAATCCTGCCTCTAACAATAACTATAACTCTTTTCAAGACAATTCACCTCTCCAAGCTTCAATATCTACTTCTGCAAAATAGATATTATAGTAATGCTTACCTTTTAGGGCTGCTATGAGGATCAGATGAAATAAAGCATATTTACTGGGCTTTACAATAGTTACACCACTAGGCTAAATATTTTTATTATTCTAATAAAACCCCTTCACCATTATGGTTGCCCTCCTCTGGATATTCTCATTAGGCTTTTCATAAAATATGATTTCTAGGACTAAGTACAACATCATAGATATCCTCTGACCAATAAGAGTCTAGAAGAACTATCTTCATCATCATCTTTTATACAGAATGAAAGAGGAAAGGGAAGGGAAAGCATTTCTATATGCTAACTGTATTTTCACTGTGCAAAAGGTTTTCCAAATATTACCTCATTTGATCCTCACCACAACCCTGGGAAGTAGATGCTGATCTTTTACAGTGACTTAACTAAGTAACTTCACAAGGTTCATGCAGTAAGGATCTGAGAGGTTGGTTTCCTCCTTATTATTTCTGACTCCTAATTTCAGCCCCTGAAGTCTATGGACTACATGGTCTAATTTCATTTTGATGATTACTGAAAAGTGGAGTTTCCAAAATTCTATGGATTGCAAAAAGCTGAAAACTGAATAGGTACACCTGGGTTGTGGAGCATCCTAAATGATGATTCAGCACAGAAAAAAGAAACAACCCTGCCCACAGAAATAAGACCCTTTGCATATACATTCATGAGTCACTACTTGGGAGAATAGTAAGCAAACAACTCTAGTCAAACTTTAGAAACTGTGTCTAATTTCACAGGAAATATGCAAAATGATCAAAAATTTAAAAAAATAAATTAAATTCACCATAGATTTCATATCCAGACAAATTTATTCATTGAACAGAAGATAGATAAGAAAATCTGCAGGGGGAAAAATGTCTTCTGTTGTCAGTAAATACACCCTTGAGCTTTTAACAGGTTTTTAAAGATTAGGCATCATCACTTTGTAATTTGCCCCTTTTGTCATTATAAAAAGGCTTTTATACAAGCTTATTTTGTTGGTTTCATAAAGAATCCTTTCTAGTCAATCTAAAAGAAATTCTCCTTATGTAGGAAGGTTGTGGGAAGGTTGGGACCAATCAGTGATATTGGTTTCTATAAAGATCATTTCTGTCTTTATCCTTTCCTTTAAACCATCTGAAAAATAATCAAGATGAAAATTGTATTCTTGTTCTTTCAATGGGTAATTTTTATGTGTTTCTCCCTTTGATGTTACATTAGGTAGAGAGATATGAAGTGAATCAAAGCATTTTATTCACATACGAAAGAAAAATAAAAGTAGACAATATAGTGACCACCTGTGTATGTTTTTATTTATTTTGCCAACTTTTATTACTTGTTGTTTCCTTCCCAGCAATTGATTTGTTTCCCTTGTGAGTTATGCTATTTATTGTTCATAACATAAACTAGTTGTTGATGAAAAAAGGAAAAGATTAAAGAAAGAATGACAGATAGAGGAGAAAAGAGTAGGGGGAGGGGTGGTTAGGTGGTGCAGTGGATAGAGCACCAGCCCTGGAGTCAGGAGTACCCAAGTTCAAATCCGGGCCTGTGACACTTAATAATTACCTAGCTGTGTGGTGGCCTTGGGCAAGCCACTTAACCCCATTGCCTTGCAAAAAAACCTTAAAAAGAAAAGGAATAGGGGGAAGTACAGTTCACTATCCAAGAAAATTGGGAATATTTACTAATGCAGGCAGGAAGAAATTTTCTAACACCTATAATAGAGAAGGGTAGTTTCTATATTTTGTTTTTGTTTTTGTTTTTTATTGGAGGAAATTGTCCATGTTTTTAATGAGCAATTCTGTTTCTGTAAGGTTATC